>NC_060270.1:5881763-5979142 GCF_021613505.1 Equus quagga | reverse complement strand
TCAGGTTTCATAACTTGTTAGAATTGCTCACAAAACTCAGGAAAACTCAGGTTTCATAACTTGTTAGAATTGCTCACAAAACTCAGGAAAACACTTTACTTATATTTACAGGTTTATTGTAAAGGATACAACTCAGGAACAGCCAAATGGAGGAGATCCATAGGGCAAAGTGTGGGCTGGGGGCATAGAGCTTCCTCTTTGGGTGTGTCACCCTCCCAGCACCTTGATGTGTTCACCAGAGACAAAGACCAAATATGTACTTCCCATTGTATCATATCATTCTGTATATCATTATATACTAAACTATAAAACATTTTCCTTTCTTCTGTTGTCTCTTTCTCAACTTATGGTGTATTTTATTTACATCTATCTGTTATTCTAAGTAAAGAAAAATAAATATTTTAAATTATTAGGATGAATTTTACTGTTCACCTTTATATTGTGCAATTTCACTTTTTTTTTTTTTCCTATTTCTCCCCAAAGCCCCCCAGTACATAGTTGTATATCCTTCGTTGTGGGTCCTTCTAGTTGTGGCATGTGGGACGCTGCCTCAGCATGGTTTGGTGAGCAGTGCCATGTCTGCACCCAGGATTCGAACCAACGAAACACTGGGCCGCCTGCAGCAGAGCGCACGAACTTAACCACTCGACCACGGGGCCAGCCTCTGTGCAATTTAACTTTTAAATGCAGATATAAGAGCATTGAACCTGTATATGCAATTGTCGAAATTATACAATTTATGTCTCGTAGTTTGTACATGTGTATGTATTTCGTTCTTATCAGAACAATGGAAATGCTGCACAAAACGAACTCAGCTGCTTTTATTTCACTTCTTGATGCATCCATGTTCTACCAACCTTTCTACCTTTGGCTTCCTGATGTGTAAGGAATGCCTGAAATTTAAAGGAACTGAGAGTTGCCCTTCCCTGCTATGCCATCATTTTCAGTGTAAGTGTTTGGCTAATACAGAGAAGTAACACAAGTAAGAAAGGATACAGTAGGGTATGTTGGTCATTCATGTTTCTTAGGACATTACTTTTTTGTTGTTGTTGAAACTTTTTACTGGTTCAAATGAAAAGTGTGGCTTCTCAGGACTTTGGGTGTCTCTGCTTGCCTTGTTCTCACTTTGAATCTCCTGGAATTCCCACACATGGTGAGTCCACCGGAATTTTCTGCTCATGGACATCTCAAATATTGTATGTGAGTGGGGCAGCCAGGAATGGTGGACACACGTATTGTGAATATCTTCTCTGCTCATGTGCATGCTCCGTTGTCCCATGAATTTCGCTTACAATACACAAGTTCAAAGATAAAATTATCCAGAATTTCAAGATAACAACAGCAGAGCATTAAAGCAAATGTGAGGCCTTGAGCTCAGGGCCCTGTATGCTGTACAGGTTGCACGTCCATGAAGCTGGTGCAGGATGCAAGTGAAATAAGATGGAAATGGGTACTAAGAGCAGCCTCAGAGGAAAAAGAAGATTTGTCATTATTGGTGATAAAGAAACTTGAAGTATAGCTGAAATTAAGTATGTGTTATGGACTGAATGTTTGTGTTCTCCCAAATTTATGTGTTGAAATCCTAATCCCCACTGTGATGGTATTAGGAGATGAGGCCTTCAGAGGTGATTAGGTCATGAGAGTGGAGCTCTCAGAAATGGGATTAGTGCCCTTAAAAAAGCCCAGAGAACTCTCTCACCCCTTCTACCATGTGAAGACATAGTGAGAAGATCGCTGTCTATGAAGCAGGAAGCAGGCTCTCACAGAATCTGCCAGTGTCTTGATCTTGGACTCCCCAGCCTCCAGAGCTCTGAGAAATACATGTTTATTGTTAAGCCACTCAGTCTATGGTATTTTTGTTATAGCAGCCCGAATGGACTAAGACAGTCTGAGAGAGGAATAGGGCAGAGGCATGCAATTTGTTCTGTTAACCGTATGGATTATGGATTAAAATTAATCAGCTAGTGGTTTATGTAGTACCTCAGATTCCAGAGCATAGTAGTCCTATGTATTAAGCACCGGTGTTTTAATTTCGAAGAATCAGCTAAAGTACCTTTCTCATTGAAAAGACGCTTGTTGAGGCGCTTGGCCAGTTGCCAGGTAACACGTTCATGCGCTGGAGAGGCGGCCCCCAAGGCAGCCTGCAGTGATGATTAGTCTTTAGAGCCCCTGCAGTTCTTCCAATGAATTTTCAACCCAAACTTTAGCACAGTATACTTGTATAAATTAATAAAAAATGTTTTTTGTTTAATTCTTTGTAATTTGGCTTTGATAAGGACAGTGAGAGTCATTTTCTAATGCAATATAAATATTTTTACATATTCTTAATGGATTTTAATCACCTTTATTGATGTGTAATTTACCCATAATAAAGTGCACACATTTTATTTATCTATTTTGATGAGTTTTAACAAATTTGTACATCCATGGTACTACCACCACCGCAGTCTGTGGACACATCCAATTCCCCAGAGACTTTCTATGTGCCTTTTCCCACTAAACCCCCACCCTACCCACCTCAAGCCCAGGCAGTCACTGATCTGCTGTCTGTCACTATAGATTAGGTTTGTCTTTCTAGAGTGGCAAATATGTGAAAACACAGTATGTATATTCTTTTGTGTCTGGTTTCTTTCGCTGAGCATAATGTCTTGGAGATTTGTCTATATTGTTGTATATGTCAGTAGTTTATTTCTTTTTATTGCTGAGTAGTTTTCCATGATAGGAAAATTCTGTATTTTATCTGTTGCCGAGGAAAACTTTTCCTTTACCCCCTTAGGCTCTGTGGCTGGGCCTGAGAAGTAAGCTGGTAGAAGACAGATTATCAGGAAAAAAGCATACAAATGTTATTTAATATTTTAATGTGTACATGGGAGCCCTTATAGGAAAAATAAAGATCTGAAGACGTGGTTCAGACCGAGAGCTTACATACCTTTTAAACAAAGAACAATAACTTTGTGGAGAAGTGACAAGACAAAAGAAAAAGGTTTATGCTTTTGGGTACAGTAAATTGTGGGAAAGTGACTAGAAATGTATGGGGGGAACTAATGGAAGATAAAAGTTATTTTAGTAGGGTTGTTTGTGCAGATCCATTTTGGTGTGGGCTCCCAGCCTCTGGTGATATGAATGTCTTCGTGGTATGGAGTAGACACCTTTCTCATGGAAAATTTTATGACCTGCTTTCAGGTAGAAAGGGGGAAGTCAGAGAGCCTTTTCTGCATCTGCTGTTTCTCAAGTGCCTTCAGCTCAAAATAATCAGCATGCCAAAGAGGCATAATTTGGGGTGACGTGTTCTTACCCCCTTCATATCCGTTAGGCTGTTGATGGACCTTTGGTTTGTTTCCAGTTTTGAGCTACTATGAATAAAACCGCTGTGAATGTTCATGTATTAGTGCCTGTCTGGACATGTTTTCATTTCTTTTGGATACCTTGATGCAAAATAACCAATAACTATTCTATGGATAAGAGAGAGAGGTGAGTTTTACTTGAGCCATGCTGAGGATTATAACCTGGGAAGGTAGTTTCCACAAATAAAGAAAGTGTTCCGGAGAAGTATGGTTTTTAGCACAGTTTTATACCATTCTAGAACAAAGAACATACATTAAACACACCCAGGACACATATTCATCTTCAAAGTTTCAAAGAGCTATTCAGTTGCAGATTAGCAAGTCAACATGACCCTGATGTCCAGGAAAGGGAATTTATCTTCATGAGTACTACTAAGGGCGTTACCGATAGGGTGTTACCAGTACTGGCATGTAGGAGGGAAAGTATGCATTCTTATCTTAAGAGAATGCATTCTTTACTTTAATGGTTAAAGCAGATGTACAGTGTATGTTTGATAGGCTGGAAGTCAGGCTTCTTTATAAAGTTCAAACCAAATCAGTTTTGAACCAGAAAGCTACCCCATATACCTCAATATGTGAAAATTACTTGTCAGGTAAATACCTAAGAGATAGATTACTGGGTCATTGAAAGTGCATTTTCAATTTTGCAAGAAACTGCCAAACTGTTTTCCAAAAGTGATTGTGCCATTTTGTGTTCCCACCAGCAGTGTAAGAGAGTTTTACTTCCTCCAGAGCCCTGCCAACACTTGTATGGTCAGTCACTATCATCATCCCTAGTGATGGATGTGTAGTGGTATCTTATTGTGGTTTTAATTGCATTTTCTTGGTCAATGATGTTGAGCATCTTTGCATGTGCTTATTGGCCTTGTGTATCTTCTCTAAAGTGTCCGTTTAAATCTTTTGCTCCCTCTCCCATTTCTTTTTTTTTTTTTTGAGGAAGATTAGCCCTGAGCTAATGTTCACTGCCAATCTTCCTCTTTTTTTGCTGAGGAAGACTGGCCCTGAGCTAACATCCGTGCCCATCTTCCTCTACTTTATATGTGGGACGCCTGCCACAGCATGGCTTGACAAGCAGTGCCATGTCCACACCCGGAATCCAAATCGGCAAACTCCAGGCTGTCGAAGCAGAACGTGCGAACTTAACTGCTGTGCCACAGGGCCGGCCCCTCTCCCATTTCTTAAAAAGACCAAAGCCTTTTTTTTAAAAGACTAGAAAGAGAAGATTTAGTGATATTGAACATCTTTTCCTGTGCTTATTGGCCATTTATATGTCTTTTTTCTGAAGTGTCCAAATATTTTGTCCATGTAGAGGAGGTAAAAACCCTTTTTCCTCTACCCTCCCAGGTTTTCTGATTGGGGCTCTGCAAATGTGACTGACAAAATGCAAAATAAACAAACAGTTTATTTTTTTAAATTTTTTTTAAAGATCGGCACCTGACCTAACAACTGTTGCCAATCTTTTTTTTTTTTCCTGCTTTATCTCCCCAAATCCCCCTGGTACATAGTTGTATATCTTAGTTGCATGTCCTTCTAGTTGTGTCATGTGGGACGCTGGCTCAATGTGGACTGATGAGCAGTGCCATGTCGGTGCCCAGGATCCGAGCCAGCAAAACCCTGGGCCACTGCAGCGGAGCGCGTGGACTTAACCACTCGGCCACGGGGCCAGCCCCCAAACAGTTTATTAACATGTGCAGTGTGCATATACTCCGGAGAAATTCTGTGATGAGTAACTCAAGGGGGTGGTTACAACTTGGGCTTTATATTGTGTCTTAACAAAGAACAGTAAATTTCTGGAGAAGTGATTAGACAAAGTGATACTGAATCCCTTAATCTCAAGTTTGTGTGCCTGATGCCCAGTTAAGCCAATCACTGAGACATTGATGCTTAGAGATGGAGAAAGGTTTATTTGAATTGGCCAAAATGAGAAGGTGGGAGGATAGGTTCTCTCAAATCCACCTCAACAAAGTAGAAAGCAGGGGGTCTTTGTAGAGCTGAGGGGCTTGGGAGGAGGAGTTTCAGAGAAACAAAGGGGAAATCCGTGTTTCTTTCACTCAGATAAACCCTCAGGCAATCAGACTTCTGGGCATCAGTGGCAGCTGGGGGCTGGTTATCTGGTGATAACTTCCTTAAGGCATGCTATTCTTGCGCAAAACAAGCTAATAAATCTTGTGGCCCTTGAGTCACCCCTCAGGTTAAACAAGAAAACAGCAAATTAACAAGATTAACTTCTTTTCATCTGTGTCTGTGCTGGGAACAAGGTTGAAGGGTACCCATGTTCTTATCGAATATTTACAGTAACCCTCAGGTATCCAGCTTCAAAAGGAAAAAGGTTTGAGGCTTCCAAGGATGACAAACTGTGGGAAGCTAAACATAGGGGGAAAACTAATGGAAGATAAGGTTTGTTTAGCAAGGCTTGTTATGTAAATCCTGTCTCTGGGCTGATAAAGGTCTCTGGGGATGAACAGTCTAAAGCCTACTTTTAGGCAAGTCGGGGTGAGCAGAGAGCTTTCTTTGGCATCTGCTGCTTCTCATTTGTCTTCAGCTCAAGATAATACTTATGCCGAAGTGACGTATTTTGGGGTGGCATATTCTGATTTCCTACACTTGTTGTTCTGAGGGACAAGAAATGCTCTAAATTAAATTATGAGAAAAGAAACTAAAACACTGTTTTCATTCCAACTGTTTCCAGAACAAAAAACAGGACTCCAAATTTTGAGGAAGGATTATTTTTTCCGATTTCTGAATTTATTTAGTCAAGCTAATAAGTCATATTTATGTATTCATTGAATAAAGTGCTTTTGTTAAAAAATTTAAATTTAACGAAATTTGAACTTTTCTAGAAAACCTAGTATATGTGTTTTGTTCATAGGCAAAAAAAAATTTTTTTCTTCTGTGGTTATGCTGAGTTTTTCTATAATTACAGAAACATTACTGAAATTACAGAAACATTGCTACAGAAGAGATGTAGTATATTTCTTATGTTTTAGTTGCAACTCCTTTCTTCCTCTTTAAAACTAACCTGTCTCCTAACTTTTTGGATTGTATTGCCACCTAAGTGTGTCTCCCTAAATACTAAGTTTAGGTTTTGTTTTGTCTGATTTAAATGTTGTTCTTTATTCCTAAATTTCTATTCCAGTATCCGTGGAAATTTTATGGCATTTAAATGTAGAAATCTAAAATTTTTTATCTTAATAATTTGAAGTAAAAAGATACTGACTTCTGCTCTAGGATATTATCAGGCAGCCAAATTACAATAAAGCCAAATACGTAAACATGAAATAAGTATTTTCCCAGAGATTCCAAATTGTCTTTTTCACTTAGAGCCCCACTATTAGAATAATTAGTAAAATCACCAATCGTTTGTTATTTTCCAACAGAAATTCTTATTTGGTCTTGGTGATTAGAAAAATGACTTTCTCCAACTTTGGGTATTTTCATATTTAAAATTATTGAAATTACCATTGGGATAATAATTTCCCAAATAATTTATCAAATTTCCAATAGTTAATAGTTTTCCCATTAGAATAAATGTATACCTTATATATCCTTAAGATTTTATAAGTATTTTTGTTTGATCATTTAGAATTTTACGTTGCACAGTTGTAAATCTTATAAAAGAATAGTCTAATTTCCTGAATGTAAAAAATACATACATACATACAGATATATATATATTCGTTTCATTAGTCAATTGATAGGTTTTGGCTAAGTAAACCTGAACTGTTTACTATTCTTTAAAAAATTTAATTAGTTGTATCTGAGCGAGGCCTGTGCATAAAAAATTAATTAGTTGACATTTCTCTTTGTATAAATAGTGCTTGCTTAGTATAGAAAAAAGAAATAAAGACAAATAGAAAACAGAAAAAACAACAGAGAGATAGACAGCCACCCTTAAAAATTAAAGAAGAAGATTTTAAGAGACTAATAAGTAATATTCCATTTAGTGGCTTTATCATGGTTTACTTAACCATTCTGCTGTTGCTGGGTGTTTAAAGTTGCCTTTAGTTTGTTGCTTTTGTAAGTAATACTGTGATGAATATCTTCATGTGTAACTTTTTTTCTGTTTTTCACACTTTTCTTGGTCTAGGATTCCAGACATGGAATTATTTTGTCATGAGTATAACACTCATATATCCTTCATCTAGATTCACCACTTATTAACATTTTTCCACATTTGCCTTTTCTCAGTCTCTTTTCATACATGTAAGTGTATATCACATATACAGATATAAATATAATATACATTTTTTGGGGAACTGTTTGAAAGTAAATTGCAGACATCATGGCACTTCACCTTTAAATACTTCAGCCTGCATTTCCTAAGAAAAAGGACATTCTCTTACCTAATAACCACAATATATTATGAAGAAAATTAACAATAATTTTATATCATCCAATATAAATTCTAGAATCAGAATTCTCTGTCCCCAAAATGTTTGTTTTTTTAAAAATGTAAGATCAAATTGAGGTTTATGCTTTATATTTTTTGGTTATTATGTCTCGTCAGTCTCTTAATCTTAGAATAGTCCTGCCTGTCCCTTCTTCTTTTTTTTCTTTTAAACCATAACATTGACTGTTTTGAATAAGAGTTGTCTTGTAGAATGTCCTACATTCTAGATTTTTTATTTGTCTGGGTTTGTCCTCTTAATTAGGTTCATGTTACATTCTTGACATACTTCATAGCTGATGTCGTTTGCTTATTGCATCCTATCAGGGGATACATATATGCATGTCCCGCTGTTGGTAGTCCTACATGTGATCACGTGATTGAGGTGGTAGCTGCCAGATCTCTCCATTGTAAAGATACTTTTTTCCTTTGTAGTTAATAACCACCTGTGAACCTAATTATCCATTTGCATTGTGCTGACACCAAGGTGGCTGAGCGCTGATAGAAAAAAAATCACAAAACAGTATATTTGTGACATTATAAATTAAGGTTATTAATCTGCATGGATTCCTAAACTGTAAGATAATCCCACTGTGTTTCTCTAGTCAGCCTGTGTTCCCCTTCTTCACAGTAATGATCTGAAACCTTTTCTCAAGCCAACGTTCCTTTACCTTTCCCGTCACTTTGAAAAGATGGTCTTGGTTCCTTCTACTTCCTGGAAGAAGGGGAAGGGTGCCCCTTCTCCCATCATACAGCAGCATAGTGGAGCAGTTAAGAGTACTGGCAGTAGAGTCGAGAGGGTGTGGTTCTGGATCCCACTTTTACTACTCACTCATTTTACTGTGGGCTTAGTCATTAATCATTCTGTCTTGGTCTTCTCAATTGTAGAAGATTAATAATTACCGTTGTACCCCATAGAGTAGTTGTGAGGACTTTTTTTTGCTGGGGAAGGTTCACCCTGAGCTAACATCTATCATCAGTCTAACTCTGTTTTGTATGTGAGTCGCTGCCACAGCATGGCTGGTAAGTGGTGTAGGTCCATGCCTGGGATCTGAACCTGTGAACCCAGGCCGCTGAAGTAGAGCACACCAAATTTAACCACTATCCCACCAGGCCAGCCCCAGTTGTGAGGATTAAATTAAATAAATCGTTGTAAAATGCTTAGCATAGTGCCTGGTATATAGTGAATGTTCAATGAATATTAGCTCTTATTATGCCATTTCTTAGGAAACTTACTGTGTTAATTATCTTGTCGCGCATATCTTCAACCTCTCCCACTCTGTTGACCTCTTCCCATGAGCACTGAAACTTACACAAATATTTTCTCTTTTTTTTCTTTTTTTGGCGAGGAAGATTATCCCTGAGCTAACATCCATTGCCAATCTTCCTCTTTTTCTTTTTGCTTGAGGAATATTATCCCTGAGCTAACATCCGTGTTAGTCTTCCTCTATTTTCCGTGTGGGATGCCTCCACAGCATGGCTGACAAGTGGAGTAGATCCTGTGCCTGGGTTCCAAACCTGTAAACCTGGGCCACTGGAGTGGAGCGTGCAGAACCTTAACCCCTCAGCCACAGGGCCCCAAATATTTCCTATCTTAAGCTGACTAACCAACCAATAACTAAGAAAATCTTTCCAGCACTTCATGTCTGTCTTCACCTCTTGTACTGTGTCTCCCTTTCACAGCGTGTCAACTGCCTGCATTTGCTCTGTCCCTTTCCTCCTTTCCCGTTTATTTGTCCTCCTGTATTCTAGTTTCTGCTCCGACCCTTCCACTAAACTACCCCTGATAAAGTCAGTCACCATTACCTCTCTAAACTCATGGTTATTGTGTTTTATCCTTAATGCTTCCAGTTCATTCTTCATAGAAGATCAAAGTGATCTTTCAAAAATGCAGCTCTGATCTCATTCTCTTGTTGAAACTAGTGGGTTTCTATTGTATTGGCATAAAGTCTCAAATCCCTAATATAGTCCACAAGATCCTGCCTAACTTCCCATCTTTATCTTGTACAAATTTCCTCCTCACTGTAAGCACTTGAGCCAGGTAAGTCCTTTAATTTCCTTGAACAAGCTTTACCCCAATCAGAGCATTTGCATTTTGTCCCCCCGTTTTGGATCACTCTCTGTTTTCCGCCTGTTTCCTTTGGATAGTGCCTATCCTTTGAGGTTTCAGTTTAAAGGTCGTATTCTTGGTACAGTCTTCCCTGACCCGGTTTGTGAGTGCAGCATCTGTACTTTCCCTTCATATCACTCATCACGTTGTAATTAAATAATTAATTGGGTAATTCTCCTCTGGAATGTAAGCCCTGCGAAGGCAGGAACTGTAACGGTCTTATTCCTTGCTGGATCTCCAGATTCTATTAGTATAGTTGTTTTGCTAGAAGAAATTTGGTAAGTATTTGTTGAATGAAGAATGAATTATTATTCATTCATAGAAATGTCACTCATCTTTTTACTCTTTAATGATAACTCTAAAACGTATACATTAAGCTTTTTTTTAACCTCAAAATATTTGGAGTTTCAATGCATTCTGTGGAGATTCTCTTGAAGACTTGTACCCTCCTTTTTCCAGATAGTCTGAAGATTCAGCCCCAAGTGGCTGCTGCAAGCAAGTGATTTCTTTGAGATCTGTTTTATTTTAAAAATACATGAGCATTTTGCTTTCTGATTCTTAATATTCTTATGTTTGTTAAACACACGAGCAAACAGTACCTAGGACTGATCCCGGGTAGTAGAATAGACACTCTTCTGATTAAACGTTTCCAGTTCTTGCAGCCATTCCTCCTTTGACATTGTTTCAAGGCCATGTGACAGCCTGTTCACACCGCTGCAAAAGCTGTATTTCATGGTTCCAGAACTGAACACAGTTCTTCAAGTATTGTCAAGACAAAGATGTACTGAATGAGTAATGAGCAAAATGTAATGAGGCAAAAAGCTGGAACTGCTTGCGTTTATCAGTTTTACTTTTGAAATTGGTTTAGGTACGGTAAAAGTAAATGTTTTAAATTGACCATTTTTAAAAATAAGGTAAAATTAAATCTCTATCTTGAGACTATGTAGGCTTAAGACTGTAGATGATGGACTATTGCACCCTTAGTTTTTATAATGTTTTCTGAATCAAAAAATGCTAAAACAGAAACACATTTTTAGTGAAGAAAGGTGGTTGCCTCTGTGGTGAGATGTGCAGATGTGTGTTATTGTTCCACTAACAGTGGGGATAGGCACAGATCAGTTACCAGGAATCTAACATCTATATGTGTATGTGACCATAGTTGTAGTTTACCAGACAGAATTCTGAAGAAAATCCCAATTTAAGTGAATTTAGCTTTACTTTTTAATGTATATTTGAGAATGGTTAGGCAAATTTTTTACTTATGTTATTTACTACTCTAGTTAAAATTGCTTGAAGAACTGAAATTTAGAATTCCTGGAGGTTTGTATTTGTTATAGATTGTGATGAATTCATGTGTTATACAATGTTTAGTACTTATGTATTAATTATTTATATGTGTAACAGGCAACTCAAAGTTATGTTGACGAATGTCCTATGGACGGATTTAGGACGAAAATTCAGAAAGACCCTACCTAGAAACGATGCTAATTTATGTGATGCCAACAAGGTGCACTCAGACTCATTGCCTTCGACATCTGTTGACAGCCTAGAGACATGTCCAAAATTAGAACTTCTTCACCAAAGCCTTAATTTTTCTGAAAGGTATGTTGTTCAGTATTGATTTTGTTCAACTTACCACAATTGCAATAATATAAGTCCAGTAGTTTTAACAATAAGATTGTTAGAAATGATCTTTAAGAAAATATGCGTATACAGGTGTGCCCCACTCTAAAGCAAATCTTAAAACTGACAATCTTAATTTACTAAGTTAATGATAGTTTTGCACTTTGTTAAGTAGACTGACGTAGAATTATTTTTTAAAAAAGTATCCTTAGTACATTTAACTTACTGTATAATTTGATTCACATATACGTATTTTGAGAGAGTCATTTATAATATAAAATTAAGAGATATATACAGTTATGCACTGCATAATGACATTTTGGTCAATGATAGACCGAATATATGACAACGGTCCCTTAAGCTTGGTACCTTATAGCCTAGGTGTGTAGTAGGCTGTACCATCCAGGTTTGTGTAAGTGCGCTCCATGATGTTCGCACAATGACAGTCACCTAATGATGCATTTCTCAGAACGAATCCCTGTCCTTATGTGGCGCATGACTGTCCAGACAGATAGGTAAGGACCTAGATTAAATAACACTTAAAAGATATGTTAAATATACAGAAAATAAAAAATGTGTCTTTAGCATACCTTTTAAATGTTATTTAATCTAGGTCCTTACTATTTTTGACTTTGTGAGCTTTCTTCTATTTTACACATATTTTTAAAAAGGAGATGGTATTGAAACATTACCCCCAGATTTTTAGTAATAAATATGCAGTTTAATTTTGAAAACTAACAAGACCAATTTTGTTTTGTATTTTTAAAAAAAATTGTGTATGGAGTTTGGGGCTGAAAACTAGGAGTTAGCTCTGGGAATTTGTGATCTCTAGCATAATATTTTTAATATATTTCCATTTGCAGTTTTAACCATTAAATGAATATTTTTTGTGGGGAAGTACTTTGCTTTCAATTAGAATAACCTGTCATTAGCTTTGGTTATATGGTCATAATCTGAATGACAGAATATAAGTGCTTTAAGCCAAGATCCAGATAACAACTGCCAACTTTCAACACAATTATTTTTAAAATAAAAGTTGAACTCTGTCAAAACGTCTGAACAGTGTATTACACATTAATTTTTAAAAAAGGACACTTCTTTTAAAAAAGCCAAAGACGTAAAAAGCTAAGTAACGAGAATTCCCTTACTAAATCATACCTGATGTAAAAACTTTCTAAAGCACCCTAAATCTTAGAATCGGACAAGTTAGCTTGAGTAATTTATGAAGCAGTTTGCTCTCATTCTCCTGGATTCTGTGCTTTTCCTCCTTAGTACAGGTGAACTGTTCCCTGACCGTGCTGAGAGTCTCAGTGAAGGGGCTCGCTAAAGGAAGACCTTTCCAGTCCCTCTAGCTCTTTTGAAAAGAAGCTTTGCCTCCCCTCCAGATGACAACTGCAAGCTTATCAGCCCATCATCCCACGGGTGTCCTTTTTCAGTTAGAAGAGTGTGATTAGAACAGTGTAATATGCTCCAGTCTCTCAGAACAATAGTTTTTCTCACCAGGAATTGTTGGTAGCTAGATTATGTATTCATGAAATTTAAATATAATATGAAGTAAAGAGTCCCAATAAGATTGTAATTTGATTTTTACTGTGTGTGTGTTTTTTTCCTGTTCACTTTCTGGGGTGAACTACCAGCTAGTCCAACCTTTTCCCTTGCTCCTAGTGTTCTGAATTTAACTTGTTCCAAAGTGAATGCATCATCTTTGTTCTCAGACTGGTTCCTCTTTCTGTATCCCCTCCCTGTCTGAGTATATGACTCCCCTACACTCAATTCTCCAAATTAGAACTTGGGAATTGTCCTGACTTCTCTTCCTTCCGTACCCTTCGTATCTAGTCATTTATCATGTCTAGTTATTTTTGCCTCCAAAATGTGTCTTGAAATGATCTCTTCTTCATCTTTCTTGCCACTGCCTCGGTTGAAGCCCTGAGAACCTTGTGCCTTTATTACTACGACAGTAACTTGCTTGGGCTTCCTGTGCACAGTCTTTTTCTTCTTGGTCATTTCCCTGTATGGTTGCCAAAGTATTCGTTCTAAAAGGCAGATATTACCTGTCACTCTCTAGTTTAACATCTTTCTGTGGCTCCACATAACCTTCAGGATAAAGTTAAACTCGTTAGCTTGGCATGTAAGGTCCTTATTGATCTCACCTTTGCCTGTCTCTAGCCTGTGTCTGTCCGCTCCTCCACATTCATGCTGGGCTTTAGACTTAGGGAACCACTGGTAGCTCACTGAATGTACAATGCTGTTTGTTCTCTTACCTTGGAACAATTCTCCTTTTTCCTTTTACTGACTTCTGTTGGTCTTTGACATTGAGCTCAAATGCCATCTTCTTGGGAATCCTTCCTTGATTCCAGCGCCCACATCTGCATTTGATCCCTTTCTTTGTCTTGCTAAGTGTCTTGTTCATATATCCTAGCGCTCATCACCCTGTGTTGTGATTTTTAGTTTCTCTGCCTCCCTGACAGTAAGCTTCTTGAGGACAGGGACTACATTTGATTATTTTCCCTCTGTTGCTGGTACCTAGCATAGTACTGGGCACATACACAATGTTCAGTAAGTGTTTGCTGAATCCAAGAAAGAGACTGCTGCTCAGCAGTCTCTCATCTCTAGTCTCTCTGGTTGAAATGTATTTTTCCAATTATTTTCTCTGTAATTTTGGTGACAACCAGGAAATGAGATATTACAAGCTTCAAGTAAGAAAATTGGAGAACTGTTTAGGGTATGGCTTTGGATAGATGTTTTCTATCTGGGACTTGTTATCTGGAATAGGAGACTCAATGCTTTCTTCAGTCTTTGCTTAACTCTGACATGATGCTTTTTGTCTTATTTTCATTTTTATTTAGCTAAGACTTTATTATTTCAGAAAGATGACAGGGAGAAAAATGTATTTTTGGTTTTTAATTTTATCTTAAAGTTTAACTTGAGTAAACCAAAATTTCTCATTCAATCCCAGAAATAGCATTTTTTAAGAAATTTTATTTGCATTCTAGGATCTAAAGGTAGTGATCTAAGTCTGTTGCCTTTTATGTGAGGACAATTTAGCCTTTTAATTTCTGGATAAGATTGAGAAGAAAAACAGAAAACACATGATCCAAATCAATCTTGTTAAATAATGAAGAAAAGAGTCAAGAGTTTTAGAAATATCAAACTGGCAGCATATGGAATGTACACATTTATTTATTTATTTTTGTCTGAGGAAGATTCACTCTGAGCTAACATCTCTTGCCAATCTTCCTCTTTTTGCTTGAGGAAGATTTGCCCTGAGCTAACATCTGTGCCAGTCTTCCTCTATTTTGTATGTAGGACGCTGCCACAGCATGGCTGCCAACAAGTGCTGTAGGTCCACGCCTGGGAACTGAACCCAGGCCGCTGAAGTGGAGTGTGCTGAAGTTAACCCCTAGGCCATGGCCCAGCCCCTGACAAATTTTTTTTTAAATAAGTAAACCACATTTTAGTGTAGGTTTTGTCTCCATATGTGGTTCACATCTGTTTTCCTGGGAGAAAATTTCCATACATTTGTAAACCTTGGTCATTAGGCAAATAAGAGCCTAGTGGGACACACATACAAGGCTTTTGAGGAAATAAACCATGTTTCTCTTGCTTTCATCAATTGGCACCAGTGATTGTTAGAGAAATATGGAGACAGTGTACCCATATTCCATTAAAAAAGTTAGCTCCTGGTTCTTGGAATTTCTCTAAATGGTGTAATTATATTTATTCATTTTTTCTTAAATTTACATATGTTTCAAGTTAAAACAAATTATGTATTCCAGATATTGTGATGGTAAGACTTTTTGGACACTACAGTATTCCTGTCACCTTAAGATTTCTTTAAGCCAGTAATATTTTACTTGAGTGATAATTTATTCACTTAAAATTTGGTAAAAGGGCAAATTTAGAAAATCTGTGAATCTCTTTAAGAAAGTTATTCAAAAATTAAAATTTTTTTCTCCACATAGCTTAAGAAACTGATTTAGAAAGTATATTTTGAATTATATCGTCTGGGATAAGAATGGATTTATGAGAACTCTATTAAAATGTCACATAGCAGAATTTTAGTAAGGTGTTCATCTTAATTACCACAAAATGAAAACTAAATTAGTACTGTAATTTTTTTTGCTTGTTATATTATACCTTTATTACCAGATATAATTATGTTATCTTTCAACAGGTGTTCCATTTCTTTAAAAATTCCTTCTTGACGTGAAGTTTATATTAATAGCTCTCATCAGTTTTTCAAAGTTCCTCCCCATTTATTAAATTATTTGAATCTTACATTTACCTTGCTACTTATGTAGGGAAGGAACCCACAATTTGTAATTGAGAAAATTAAGAATCAGATAGAATAACCATGCAGAGACACGATCAGTAAATGGTGTTACTCCTAGGCCAGTATACTTTCTGCTTCATCTCACTGCATTACAAAATGTGCTTCTGCTTTGGTTTACAATATTATATTTTGAAGTGTGATTTCATAATACTAGTAAGTAAAGTTAAACAAATTCTGTTTTATTTTACCTACCAATACTATTTATATACTTGGGAAAAAAATTGGATAGACTCTGTGAAATGATGATTTTCAGTCCTTCCTCCATATTGAGATAGTATGAGAGATGAAGTATACACCATATAGATTTCTTGTGAAAATTCCGAATCTTTTGAAATGCTTGCTAGCCCTGGAATTTCCATGGCAGTGCTAATTTATACAGTCGTATATCAAAAGACAGCTTAGATATTGTGAACTTAATTATCACTTTCTAGATTTGTGTTTTGTGAGCCTGCCATACAAAGCTCTCTGTTTCTTCAAGGTACTCAGATTGCAGAAGGTGCACATAGTTGCTGAAAGACGTTTGGGCTATGGCTGTGTGTTAGGAAGAACTGGGTGTACTATAGGCATTGCTAATTATTTAATTATGTACTTTTCTAATAAGGTATTTTCGTCAAGATTGCAGAGCATGATAAATTATGACAAGCACTATTTGAAAAGATAATATGTAACTTTGAGTAAGACTTCAATAATAGGAAAATTAGGGAGTTCCCATTTATTGTGTACTTACTGTGTGCCAGGACTTGTGCTAACTGCTTTACATCTATCTCATTTAATCTTAACAGCTTTGTAAGGTAGATATTATTCTCCCCATTTTAGAGATGAGGAAATCAATGATAAGAGTCATTAATTATGGTAAATAACTTGCTCAAGGTTATGTAGCTATTAAGTGCTGAAATCAGGACCTGACCTGTTGTTGTCTGACTCCAGAGTCCTTGCTCTTAACCCCTGTGCCAACTGCTTTTCCCTCCCATGAACTGTAATGTTTTGTGTAAGCAGGCATTGGACTTTATTAGGTATTTTATATGAGATCTCATTTATTAACCTGTAAATATTCTCCTTGCTCTCAGTCTCTCCCTTGTGGCATTTGTTCACGTGGTATTAGAGTGCTTTCTCATTGGAGGGTGTCCCCCGCAGACGAGCCGAGACAGTTCCTTGAGCCTTCTGATAGCTGCGGAGGCCTCCAGGGCTCCTGTGCTTTAGAGATGTGGGCTGCTGCAGCTTGACAGATAATCTTTTCAAACAGTTTTTGGGTGAATTTTGAAATTTTTTTCTTTTAGGAAAGGCTTTTAGCTATTTGTTTAATTTAAAAGGTCTCATTTATTCTCCAAGGGTCTTTTTTCATATCTCTTCTTTGCTTTTTATTTCTCCAAAATCTAGCAGCAAAACAAACCTACAAGAATAGAGTGATTGTTTACAATTCAGCAGAAAATTGTAATCTTTAAAAGTTTTCCCTTTCCTTGCTGATATTTATACTTTTTTTTTTGTTGTTGTTTATTCTCTTTGATACTTTGTGCAAAACTAATCTTCTCTGGACTCCGTCTGCCCTATTTGGAGAGACAGCTTTTTTTAGGGAATCAACATTGAGAACATTTAAACTATGGGCAGGCGTTTAAACAGAGATAGCTGACATTCCACTGGTGTGTCTCTTTATATGCCCCAAATGTTCTCTTTACTTAAATACTACAGTTTTTGGATTACTTTTATTGTGAATCAAATTTTAGAGTTCGGCAATGATAGGGGATCATAAAAAGAGTATATCATCAATTCTTAAAATGAGTTATCAGTTTAGAATATTAGATTCTCTCATCTCTTTAAAATTTTATTTACACTAAAATATTTATTGGGAAAAATAGTTCTAACTTGAATAAAATTCTGCTAATGTTCCTTAATTTTCTTGAAGTATTGAGAACCAGTTGAGTTTTGTTTAGCAATTCATTTCATCGCAATTCCTAGTGTGAGGTCAGAGAACAGAAATCTTGAGACTTCTTTTTGATCCTATATTGCCACCCTCCCCACTTCAAATCCAGGAGGGTTCTGTCAGGCATCAAATACACAAAGCAGACAATACTGAATAGGATCCTTAGAGATTTAAATCCTATGAGATGAGAGAGAAAACAGGCTTTGCTCCCTTCCTCACAGTTAGTGGTTGTGCTAGATGGCAGACGTCCTTTCCTTTCTTCTCTCAAATTCTGAGTTCAGGGAGTTGTATTTACTACCAGGCTTGGTTTTTAGGTCATATCTACTACTTAATCTTTGCGATATTTGTGGTGGTGGTTGTGCTGGAAATGGAGATTTTTCAAGAGTTTCCTGAAGTATCTGTAGAAAAGCTCAATTATCTGGATCTTTTGGCAAGTTAGTCCTGAGGATACAGTGTCATGGAATAAAATTAGAAAACCAAAAGATAGTAGGCCTAGGGGCCGACCTCGTGGCCGAGTGGTTAAGTTCGCATCCTCCGCTTCAGCGGCCCAGGGTTTCGCTGGTTTGGATCCTGGGTGCGGACATGGCACCGCTCATCAGCCCATGCTGAGGCAGTGTCCCACATAGCACAACCAGAGGGACCCACAACTAGAATACACAGCTATGTATTGGGATGGGCTTTGGGGAGAAGAAGAAAAAAAAATAAGATTGGCAACAGTTGTGAGCTCAGGTGCCAATCTTAAAAAAAGAAGAAGATAGTAGGCCTGGCTTCTTCTACTAGGAAGAGTTATTTATACTTGGGCAACCATTTAACTTTTCTGAGCTTTGAGTTCTTCACGTTTAAAATAAAAATATGACTAAATTATGTTAAAGTTCTCCTGATTTATGAAATTCTCTGCTGTCTGGAACATAGTGAAAAGAACCTAGTGGTTTATGTAGTGAAAATAAAGAATCCCTCTAAGTGCTACAGCAAATCTCGTGAGTACAGGGAAGCTCACGGTTTCCACTTAAACAAAAGTCCTCTGGCCCTTCCTCAGTGTTACCTGTTGCAAAGGGTCAGTAAAGCGCTGCTACTGACATATTGATAAGCTGTTTCGCTTATGGAATCTGTCATTACCATAGGTACAATCTGAATGATGTCTTTCTTGTTGGATTTAGCATTTGTTATTTGTCAATCTATGTAATTACTTATCAAGGACCTTGCTGTTGAATGAGAAGAATAAAGATGTCTTGAATTGGTTTGTAGTAAACTGTGTTTTTAATAACTACTAGGAAAGAAAAATAAAGCATTTTTTGAGAAAAATTGGTTAAAATTTTAAGCACCTCAATAGCATCCATTAGTACAGTTAAAGCCATTATTAGTGGCAGGCTAATCTATGCCAGTGTATAAGACACAGGTACTTCAGGAAACAAATATGTTCATCTAAAATTTTGAATATTTATGGGTTAATTTCTAGGGTGATATAGTTCTGATAACTTACTTGTGCTACGATGACAATGTTTGAAAATTCAGCTTCCTAGAATACGTTTTTTACTGCAAACTTCAGTATAGTACAGTGTTTGTTATTTTGTGTGACAGGATACCCAGAGTTATATTGACGAATGTCCTGGGAACGGAGTTAGGAAGAAAATACATAAAGACCTCATCTGTAACTGAGGCCAGTTTGGGTGATACAGACGACATGCAATCAGAGCAGCTTTCTTCATCATCTGATGGCAGCCTAGACTCTTGTCAGAATCTAAATCCTCTCAAGAACTCCTTTTTATCTAAAAGGTATGTTTAGTGATAACTTTACTCAAAATAAGCACTATACTTACTCTCATGAGCCCGCCTCTATTCTTCCCCCACCGATATGTTATTGCTAAATGTGAGGCACATATATTCTGATGGCTAGTGTGACTTTTCTCCCCTGGTGACCAGAGTGGCTGTTGGAACCAACAGTCCATGGCTAATAATCAATTTCAAAAAGTGCCGGACACTCTACTTGTGTTTTGGGAAAATAGATGCAGACTCTTAATGGAAATTTAGTTATCTATTTTATTATTTCATTTTATTTGTTTAGTATAATTGAAATACCTTCCCCTGACATCTGTCTGTTCCTCCTCCTCCTCTGTCCTATCTGTCCATCTGACTGTACATTCTTCTATCTATCCATCCATCCCTCCATCTTGTCTTATTTAATGTTTTTATATCCAGAATCTAGAACTGTACCTGGTACTTAGTGGTCAGTAAATATTTGCTGAATAAATGGCTGAATGCATTCCTCACAAAAATGATTTGAGATAGCTGAATTCCATTAGCAAACGTGGCTTACTGTTGCCAATGAGAGAAATGGAAACCTGAAGTTGCTTTTGTTTTAAGCTCCAGGAGAGTCTCATGTGGGGACTGTAAAGAAGAAAGTGTGGGAAAAGCTAGGGCATGTCAATTAGTAAACACTACTGGATCTTTTAATTTTCATTTACCATGAACTTCTCTTTTTAATTTTCGGTCTTCAGCCAGTACAATAAATATTTTGATCTGAGTGAAAAATTATTGATCTGGTCTTTTTTTTTTTTTGCCCTGAACCATCCAAAGGTAACTTCTGGTTTGTATTTCTCTTGTAAGACTAATTACATTAAAGAGTATTTACTGTTGTCTTTTTAAAGACCTGTGACAAATATATTTCTAACACATTTTATTTTTTAAACTCAGTTTATTTCTTATGAATTTATACATTTTAGGAATTATTCTCCTTTTGGAGAATATTTTATGTTTTCACCTGAGTTCTACTTAGTAAATTGTCAGTGACAATTTTAACTTTATACCTTATAGGTCTCTTTCTGGATTTGCTGAAAAACATGAAAGCTTCAGTGGTATTATCCAGTTACTAATAAATTTAATGTGTAATTAGAGATATTAGAGATGCATTTATCATTGTATACCATAGGTGCTTATTTCTGCCTCCTCTACTATTCCATGTGCTCCTAAAGGAGAGAGCATGTCTTATTTGCCTTTATACCCAGTGCTTAGCTCAGTACCTACTGTTTTGTGCACTTGGGTTAATGTTCATGTCATTTAACCTTGAGCTTTGGTTTCCTGAGTTATAAAAAGAGAAATAATTTTGAATGACTTTCATAGAATTGTTTCTCTCTTTTAAATCTCATATGTGAGAATTCTTTGTGCACACAAAATATGATACAAATAAAAATTATTATTGAAGATATTTTCTATAAAAAAAGTCACTTAAGATGAATTCGTATGACCTCAGTGCACATTCATGTTGTTATGAAAAATAGCACTATTGTGAGGATTCTGTGAAACTATCAAATTGTAATCTGTACTTTTCGGCTTTATACCAATCTAGGGCTACGGTTTAATAATATAGGTCTAAAATTTCTGACTGTCTGTAAAGTCTCTTCAGTGAGAACTCTAGCTCTCCTCAAGTCCTTTCTAAATAGTTACGAAATTTCCAGGTGGTATTTGATGTGGGCCCTGAAAATTCTTTCTCATGGTGGTAATATTCTTTGATTCTTCCATTTGGAATAGGCATAGTCTTTGGAGCCAGACATCTGGATTCAGATCTTAGCAGTACTGCTAACATGCTGACTTACCTTGGGCAAGTTACTTCTATCTTTAAAACAGCGATAATAATACACACTTTAATTGGATTATTGTGCAGATTTAAGGAGATAACCTGTGTAAAACCCCTAATATAATGCCTGGGACTTAGTAGGTGATTAATAAATGGTAGTCATTATTTTTGTGTCTCTCTTATTGCTGCTGATATCAAAAGTGCCGTTAAAGGCTGTTGCTGGCCCGGCCCGGTGGTGCAGCGGTTACGTTCGCATGTTCCGTTTCAGGGGCTGGGGTTCGCCGGTTTGGATCCCAGGTGCGGACATGGCACCGCTTGGCAAGCCATGCTGTGGTAGTCATCCCACATATAAGATAGAGGAAGATGGGCACGGATGTTAGCTCAGGGCCAATCTTCCTCAGCAGAAAGAGGAGGATTGACAGCAGATGTTAGCTCAGGGCTAATCTTCCTCAAAAAAAAAAAAAAGGCTGTTGCTGTATTGATGCTACTGAAGTCTTCTACCGTGAGGATGCCAATGTCTGATCCTGAGATCACTGCACCCTTGGTTGCCATTACCAGTGCTGCCAAGGCAATTGTCACAGCCGTATTAGTATTACTTTTTGGTTTAAGGAGGAGTTCTGCACTCCTTAGAACAAGCGTTAGTTCTCTCTTCCCGTCAAATGAGTTCATTTTGAGGAGAATCTAGAGTGCCTCATGGAAGTAAATTGCAAGTATGGCTATACCGTTGCTTCAGTAGCTGTGGCACGTTAGAAATGAAATACAGGGTGAACACAGAGTAGGCTCAAGGATGGGACTCGTGTTGTAACCACCCTTCTCCCAGCCTGTCTGTCTCACGATCAGGAAGAGTAAATAGAAATTATTTAGATCTTCTCACGAGGAGACGTGATGTTCTGACATTATTGTTATTGTTCTGCTACTGGTAAACACACCAACTCGTGTAACAAAGATGGAATGTCAAGTAGCAACTAAAAATTGGTAGGTTGAACAATGGAGGCTATGACTGAAAACTGAGGAAGTTTCCCCTGAAAACCTAGTACTTGTGCCCTTGATAATACACATGGAGAAATGTTATATAAAGGCTGAAAGTCTTACTCTAGCCTTAGCCTGTCATTAGTGTTCAGAACTGTTATTACTGACTATAAGACAACCTGAATGGAATTATGCAGGAAAAACAAATCTTGTGTTTTATGCCAAAAATAAAGGAATAATAGAAAACATCAAGAGTGAATAGGAAATGTAAATTAAAATGGTCTCCTTAAAGTAGGGTATTTGTTTTTTCTAGATGACGATTTAGTATTTTAGCATATCGATAACTCAATTATCAAGCTTATATTACTCCTGTAACAACTTTTAACCGATATTTGTTAAGTCTGTACTATGATCTTACACTATGATAAATGCCATGTCTGTATTAACTTATTTAGTACAGGCTTGAATTGCAGCTCAGGGAATTTGCTTAACTTCTTTCTCTATGCCTCAGTTTACTTCATCTGTAAAATGGGATAATGCCTAGGTATGGTAGAAGAGTAAATGAGAAAATCAGCTTTTCACTTTCAATTTGGTAACTTTCTACATCAATACATAGAAATCTATTTTATCTTCTTTTACTTATATTTGCTTCCTTATGAGTAGACATTTAGGATATTTTTCACTTTTTGTCTGTAGAGCAGTGCTATAGTAAGTGGATTATACACATGTCTTTGTGTATTTATTCTTGTAAATCCTTATAGTGCCATTCTCTCCTATATTTTAGCCAGAATTAGATGTTATCATTGAAATTTTTTTGATAAACCGTTGGCAAAAATAAACATAATTGTTTTCATTTTAATCATTTTTTATTTTTAGTGAAGATGGATTTTGTATTTCTTACATAAGTTTTCTCCCTACTCTTTGTATGTATTGAGGTGTTCCTTCTGTTTCTTATTATTTTAAGAACTCCTCTTAAATGTATTAACTGTTACATGTATTGCAGAAATTTTTTCAAGTTTCCTATTTGGAATTTTACTTTGTTTATAGTATCTTCTGTAGTGTAGAAATTTTAAATTTTATTTTGTAAAATTTATCAGTGTTTGACCCCTGTGTTTTGGTTTTTCCTTGGACCTCCTCAACCCCAATATAGAAATAGGTCAGTCAACTGCTGTTTTAATTTTTGATGCTTTATATGAGGTATCATAACCAGAACAATAGTTTGGAGATTACTTTTCTCATTGAAGTTCTGATTGCTTTTTTGCCTTTCTGTAGTCTCGTATAAATGTCTATGGAGACTTGGGTTGCTTCCACCTTTTGGCTCTTGTGAATAACACTGTTATGAACATCAGTGTGCAAGTATCTGTCTCTACTTTCAGTTGTTTTGGGTGTCTACCCAAAAGTGGAATTGCTGGATCATATGGTAATTCTATTACTGATTTGTGTGTGTGTGTGTGTGTGTGTGTGAGGAAGATTGGCCCTGAGCTAACATCTGTTGCCAATCTTCCTCTTTTTGCTTGAGGAAGATTGTCATTGAGCTAACATCTTTGCCAATCTTCCTTTACTCTATGTGGGATGCTGCCTCAGTGTGGCTTTATGAGCAGTGCTGGGTCCATGCCCTGGATCCGAGCCTGAGAACCCTGGGCCACCAAAGCAGAGTGTGCAAACTTAACCACTATGCTACCAGGCCGGTCCCTATTTTTAAGTTTTTGAGGAACCACCATACTGTTTTCCATAGCAGCTGCACCATTTTACATTGCCACCAGCAGTACATAGGGTCCCAGTTTCTCCACATCCTTGTTAACACTTGCTATTTTCTATTTTTGCATAATAGCTATCCTAATGGATGTGAAGCGATATCTAATTGTGGTTTTGATATGGATTTCCCTAATGACTAAGATGTTGTACTTAGTGGCCATTCATATATCTTTTTTGGAGAAACGTCTGTTCAAGTCCTTTGCCCGTTGTTGAATTGGATTTCTTTTTATTTTTGAGTTTTTGGAGTTTTATATATATTCTGAATATTAATATTTTATCAGAAATATGATTTGAAAATGTTTTTTCCCATTCTGTGGCTTGCCTTTTTGCTTTGATAATACCCTTTTATGTACAAAAGTTTTAATTTTGATAAAGTCCAAGTTGTCTATTTTTCCTTTTGTTCCCTGTGCCTTTGGTGTCACATCTAAGAAATTATTGCCAAATCCAATGTCATGAAGATTTTTCCCTATTCTAAGAGTTTTATGGCTTTAGCTCTTGCATTTAGGTCTTTGATCCATTTCAAGTTAAGTTGTGTGTATGGTGTTAGGCAAGAGTCCAACTTCGTTCTTTTGTACGTGGATCTCCAGTTTTCTCAGCATCACTTGGTGAAAAGGCTGTCTTTTCCCCATTGAATGGTCTTGGTACCCATAATAAAAATCATTTGACCATATATTCAAGGCTTTATTTCTGGGCTCTGTATTCTATTCCATTGGTCTGTGTATCTATCTTTATGCCAGTACCATGCTGTTTTGATTATTATAGCTTTGTAGTAAGTTTTGAAACCAGAGAGTGTGAGACCTCCAGTTTGTTCTTTTTCAAGATTATTTTGGCTATTGGGGGGTCCCTTAATTTTTTGTATGAATTTTAGGACAGATTTTTTTCTTCCTAGATTTGTCATTGCAATTGTAATAAGATTGTGTTGAATCTGTGGATAGTTTTGGTATTGACATCTTAATAATATTAAGTCTTCAAATTCATGAACATTTGATGTGTGTTCATTTATTAATGTCTTTAAATTCTTTCAGCACTGTTTTCATTTTTTGAGTCTTTTGTCTCCTTGGTTAAGTTAATTTCTATGTTTTTTATTCTTCTTGAAGCTATTATAAATGTAATTTTTTTCTTAATTTCCTTTTTTGTTTATTAACTCTAACAGCTGTGTTTGTGTGTGTGTGTGTGATCTTTAGAGTTTTCTACATGTAAGATCATACTGTTTGTGAGCACATTATTTTATTTCTTCCTTTCCAAATTAAGTGCTTTTTATTTTTTTTTCTTGTGTAATTGCTCTGGATAGAACTTCAGGTGCTATGTTGACTAGAAGTGGTGAAAGTGGGCATTCTTTTCTTATTCCTGATGTTAGAGGAAAAGCTTTTAGCCTTTCACCATTGAGTATGATGTTCACTGTGGGTTTTTCATATATGGCTTTTATTATGTTGAGGTAGTTTTGTTCTATTCCTAGATTGTTGAGTGTTTTTATTAGGTGTTGAATTTTGTCAAGCACATTTTCTACATTGAGATGACCATGTGGTTTTCCTCTTTCATTCTGTTACCGTGGTGTCTTGCATTGATAGATTTCTGTATATTGAACCATCCTTGAATTCCAGGAATAAATCCATCTGGTTATGGTGTATAACTGTAATAAGCTGTTGAATTCTGCTTGGAGTATTTTGTTGAGAATTTTTGCATCAGTGTTCGTAAGGGATATTGATCTGTAGTTTTCTTGTAGTGTCTTTTTCTGGTTTTGATATTAGGACAATGCTGGCCTCATAAACTGATGTAAGAAGTGTTCCATCCTCTTAAATTTTTTGGAAGAGTTTGAAAAGATTATCTGTTAGTTGTTCTTTACAAGTTTGTGGAATTCACGAGTTGAAGCTATCAGATTCAGGGCTTTCTTTTGTTGGGAGATTTTTAGTTAACTAACTCAATGTCCTTACTAGTTATGTGTCTATTCAGATTTTTTATTTCTTTGTGATTCAGTATTGGTAGGTTTTGTGTCAATAGGAATTTGTTTGTTTCATCTAGGTTGTCTAATTTGTTGGTATACAATTGTTTATTGTATTCTCTTGTAATCTTTTTTATTTCTGTAGGACTGGTGGTAATTCCTCATTTTCTTTTCTGATTTTATTAATTTGCATCTTCTCTCTTTTTTTCGTAGTCCATCTATATAAAGCTCTGTCAATTTTGTTGTCTTTTTGAAGAACTAACTTTTGGTTTAGTTGATTTACTCTTCTGTTTTTCTATTCTCTATTTTATTTATCTTTGCTCTAATTTTTATTCTTCTTCTTCTGTTCTTGAATTTAATTTGTTCTTCCATTTCTGGTTCCTTAAATTGTAAAGCTAGGTTGTTGATTTGAGATATTTCTTCTTTTTTGATATAAGCATCTACAGCTATATATTTCTCCTTTAGCACTGCTTTTGCTGTGTCTCATATGTTTTAATATGTTATGTTTTTGTTTTCATTCATCCCTAAGCGTATTCTAATTTCTTTGTGATTTTTTCTTAGACACATTGGTTGTTTGAGATTGTGTAGTTTAATTTCCACAAATGTGAATTTTCTAATTTTTCTACTATTATTGATTTCTAACTTCATCCTGTGTTATCAGAGAAGATGCTTTGTGTGATATTTATCTTTCTAAATCTATCAAGACTTAATTAGCTGTCTACACTATGATCTATCCTGGAGAATGCTTATGTGAAATTGAGAAGCATATGTATTCTGTTGTTAGATAGACTGTTGTGGATAGGTCTGTTATATCTAGTAGGTTTATTGTGTTGTTCAAGTTCTCTAATTCCTTAGTTATCGTCTATCAGATTGGCCTATCCATTATTGAGAGTGGCGTATTAAAGTCTCCAACTTTTATTGTAGAACTGTCTATTTCTGTTTTCTATTCTGTCAGTTTTTGCTGCATATATTTTGATAGTCTTATTAGGTGTGTAAATGTTTATAATTGTTAAATCATCTTGTATTGAACCTTGTACTAATATATAATATCCTTCTTTGTCTCTTGTAAACTGTTTTGATTTAAAGTCTATTTTGTCTAATCTTAGTATAGCCACCCCTGCTCTCTTTTGGCTAGTATTTGCATAGAATATCTTTTTCCATCCTTTTACTTTCAACCTATTTGTGTCTTTGGATCTAAAGTACATCTCTTGTATACAGCCTATGATTGAATCATATCTTTTTATCCATTCTGCCAATCTTTGTCTTTTATTTGGAGAGTTTTAATTAATTACATTTAAAGCAACTATTGATAAGGCATGGAGTTATTTTCTCTCATTTTGATATTTGTTTTCTATATGCCATATACCTTTTTTGCCCCTTATTTCCTGTATTACTGTCTTTCTCTGTATTTACTTGATTTTTTTATAGTGAAACTTTTTTATTCCCTTCTCTCTGTATTCTGTAGCTTATTTCTTTGTGGTTACCATGGGGATTACATTTAACATTCTGAAGCTATAACATTCTAATTTGAATTTATACCAGCTTAATTTCAATAACATACAAAACTGTGCTCCTATATACAGCTTCATCCTCACATCCTTTCAATTATTGATGTCACAAAATTGTATTTTTATGCGTTTTGTGTTTAAAAACATAGTGTAGTAATTTAAAAATTGCAGAAGTCTCTTAAATCATGTAGAAAACAAAAAGGCAAATTACAAACCAAATTTACAATAATACAAGCTTTCATAATTGTCCATGTATTTACTTTTACTAATAACCTTTATTTCTTCATGTGGCTTTGAGTTACTCTCTAATGTCCTGTCATTTCAATGTGAAGAACTCCCTTTAGCATTTCTTGTAGGGCTGGTCTAGTGATAATGAACTCCCTCAGCATTTGTTTATCTTGGTATGTCTTAATTTTGCCCTCATTTTTGAAGAACAGTTTTACCAGATATAGTATTTCTGGTTGATGTATTTTTCCTTTAGTGTTTTGAATATACCAACCCAAGGCCTTGTGGCCATCACGGTTTTAGATGAGAAATCTGCTCATAATCTTATTGATCCTTTGTATATGACAAGTTGCTTTTGTCTTGGTGCTTTCAAGATTCTCTCTTTGCGTTTGTCTTTTGACAATTTGATTATAACATTTCTTAGTGTGGGTCTCATTGAGCTTATTCTCCTTGTAGTTCCTTGGACTTCTAGGATGTTTATATACATGTCTTTCATCAAATTTGGGATGTTTTGGTGGTTATTTATTCCAATAATCTCTCTGCCCCTTTCTCTCTTTTTCTCCTTCTGAGACTCCAACAATGTGTATATTGATACACTTATTGGTGTCCCACAGGTCCCTTAGGCTCTGTTCATTTTACTGAAATTTTTCTTCATTCTGTTCCTCAGATTTGATAATTTCCATGAGCATATCTTCAAGTTCACCAACTGTTTCTTCTGCTTACTTGAATCTGCTTTTGAATTCCTCTAATGAATTTTTCATTTTGGTGGTTCTACTTTTTAGTTCCAGAATGTTCTTATAGTTCATTATATATTTTGTCTCTTTATTGATAGTATCATTTTCTTAACCTTGTCCAAGACTTCTTTTAGCTCTTTGAGGATCTTTAAGACAGTCATTTTTTTTAAGATTTTATTTTTTTATTTTTCCCTCTTATCCTCAAACCCCCTCAGTACATAGTTGTATATTTTAGATGTGGGTCCTTCTACTTGTGGCATGTGGGATGCCACCTTGGCATGGCCTGACAAGCAGTGCTAGGTCTGCCCCCAGGATCTGAACCAATGAAACTCTGGGCTGCCAAAGTGGAATGCATGAACTTAACCACTTGACCCCTGGGCTGACCCCTAAGACAGTCATTTTAAAGTCTTTGTCTATTGAATCTGCCATCTGGATTTTTTCAGGGTTAGGTTCTGTTGATTTATTATTTTTTTTTCCTTTGGATTAGCCATATTTTCCTGTTTCTTTGTATGCCTTGTGATTTTTTTTTTTGTTGAAAACTCAACATTTGAATCTTATGATAAGTCTGGAAATCAAACTTTTCCCCTTCTCCAGGAGTTTCTGGGTTTTTTCATTTTTTTCTTATTGTTGTAACAAGTCTCTGTCCCAGGGATCAGCCTGATGTGTAAACATAAGGTCTTCTTAGGTCTTTTCTAAGCCTATACCCTTCCCTGGTTGCATCTCTAATTTTCTTAATTCCCTCATATATGTGATTACTTTTTAATCTCCTAGTCCTTAAATATTTGGTTTCCAAAAGGAAAAAATGGGGAAAATGAAGGGGAGAAAATAAAACAAAACAGGCCCTAACCCTTTAAATCTCCTGGAAGTCATTTTTGCTGGATAAGAAGAGTGTTGCAACAATGGTGTTGGTTGTTGCAACAGTGGCTGCCTGTCTCTATGTTTGCTCATCCATGACCAGAAACGGCAATCAGTGATCAGAATACAGATTCCTGATATTTGGAGGACAAGGTCCTTATTGCTCACCTTGGCATTTGCAAGCCCACACAAACTGTTCTAGGAACTTGGGCCTAGCTGCTTGCTTCAGGGTTGAGGGTGGGGGATTGGTAGCCACTGTCACCCTAAGGGCTGAAATTAACTGCAGTTAACTGCAATTTACTGTTGAACCTTTTGACTGGAAGTTGTAAGCCTTCAATAGACTCCAGAATTTCAGAATAGTTATCGCAGACAGATTCTGCCAGTGCAGTTCTTGTCTAGGTGGGAAGATGGAAGGTGCTTCCTACTCTACAATCTTCCTGCAGTCACTTGGTATGTGCTTTACAGTTTCCTGTGCAAGGATCCTTGATATCTGATTTTTTAGTGCTTTTATAAATGGTATTGTAAAAACTTCCATGTTGTTAAATAGTTTTGAAAATGTAGTAATTACTGTATAATATATTCTAAGGGAATGCTGTAGGTTAATAATTTTATATAATTTTTTATTTCAAAAATTTTATCCACTTAAATAATACCATAATGAGTTGTTTCATTAATAATAATTATGGGTGAGATTATTGTGTGTAAAGATTTAATTCACTCTATGGCTGTTCTGATTAGTACCAAATTGCTTTCCCAATGATTTGTATCAATTTATTTTTTAAAGTTAATTAATTCATTTTATTGAATATTATTGACAGGACATTGTATTAGCCTTAGGTGTACATCATAATGGTTGTATATATATATATATATATATATAGTGAAGTGATTGACACAGTAAGTTTTAGTTAACATCCATCATCACACATAATTACAGTTTTTTCTCATGATGACAACTTTTAAGATCTACTGTCTTAGCAACTTTCCAATATACAGTACACTGTTGTTAATTATAGTCACCATGCTGTATAGTACATCCCCAGGACTGACTTATCTTTAAAACTGGAAACTTGTACCTTTTTACTTCCTTGACCCATTTTGAATCTCCCCAAGCCCCCTGCCCAGCTAGCTCTGGCAACCACTAATCTGTTGTCTGTATCTAAGTGTTCGTTTTTTAAAAAGTTTCACATATACATGAGATCATACAGTATTTGTCTTTCTCTCTCTGACTTATTTCACTTAGCATAATGCCCTCAACGTCTATCCATTTTTCACAAATGGCAGGATTTCTTTGTTTTTTATGGATGAATAATATTCCATTTTGTGTGTGCACGTGTGTGTATATATGTATATGTGTGTTTGTACATGTGTATATGTCTGTATATCTCAATCTCATTTTCTTTATCCATTCATCTATTGATGAACACTTAATTTGTTTCCATGTCTTGGCTATTGTGAATAATGCTGCAGTAAACATGGGCATGCAGATATCTTTTCAAGATAGCGATTTTGTTTCCTAAGGGTAAATATCCAGAAGTGGAATTGCTAGATCATATGGTAGTTCTATTTTTAATTTTTTGAGGACCTTCATACTATTTTTCATAGTGGCTGCACCAGTTTACATTCCCACCAGCAGTGTGTGAGGGTTCCGTTTTCTCCACATCCTTGCGAACATTGTCCTTTTTTTTTAAAAATTGGCACCTGAGCTAACATTTGTTGCCAATCTCCCTTTTATTTTTTCCTTCTTCTCCCCAAAGCCCCCACCCCCCGCTCCCAGTACATAGTTGTATATTCTAGTTGTGAGTGCCTCTGATTGTGCTATGTGGGACGCCACCTCAGCATGGCCTGATGAGCGGTGCCGTGTCCACACCCAGGATCTGAACTGGGGAATCCCCAGGCTGGAGCACGCGGACTTAACCACTCCGCCACGGGGCCGGCCCTGCTTGTCTTTTTGATGATAGCCATTCCAACAGATGTGAAGTGATACCTCATGTGGTTTTGGTATGTATTTCCCTGGTGATTAGTGATGCTGAGCTCCTTTTCATGTACCTGTTGACCATTTGTATATTTCTTTGGAAAAATGTCGATTTAGTTCCTCTGCCATTAGTTAATTGGACTGGTTTTTTTGCTGTCAAGCTGTATGAGTTCTTTATATATTTTGGGTATTAACCCTTTATCAGATATATGATTTGCAAATATTTTCTCCTATTCCATAGGTTGCCTTTTTAAAAAAATCTATTTTGTTGAGGTCATATTGGCCTTTTAACATTGTATAAATTTTAGTTGTACATTATTATATTTCAGTTTCTCTAAAGATTGCATCATATTCACCACCAATAGTCTAGTTTTTATCTGTCACCATACTATAGGTTGCCTTTTCGTTTTGTTGATGGTTTCCTTTGCTGTATAGAAGCTTTTTAATTTGATGTAGTGCCGCTTGTTTATTTTGCTTTTGTTGCCTTTGCTCTGGTGTTAAATTAAAAAAGTTTTTTACCAAGGCTGATGTCAGAGAACTTATGTTTTTTTCCTAGGGGTTTTATGGTTTCTGGTCTTACATTTAAGTCTTTAATCCATTTTGAGTTGGTTTTTGTGTATGGTGTAAGATACTGGTCCAGTTTCATTCTTTTGCTTGCGGCTGTCCAGTTTTCCCAATACCATTTATTGAAGAGACTATCCTTTCCCTATTGTATATTCTTGTCTCCTTTGTCATAAATTAATTGACCATAAATGCAAGGGTTATTTCTGGCTCTTTATTCTGTTCCATTGATCTATGTATCTATTTTTATGCCAGTTCCATATTGTTTTGATTACTGTAGCTTTGCAATATAGTTTGCAATCAGGAAGTATGATGCCTCCAGCTTTGTTTTTCTTTCTCAAGATTGATTTGGCTATTTGGGGTCACACAAGTTTTAAGATAGTGCGTTCTATTTCTGTGAAAAAGGCCCTTGGAATGTTGATAGAGATTGCATGGAATCGGTAGGTGGTTTTGGGTAGGGTGGACATTTTAACAATATTAATTTTTCTAATCCATGAGGATGGAATGTCTTACTATTTATTTCTGTTTTCAATTTCTTTCATCAATGTCTTATAATTTTCAGTGTACAGTTCTTTCTCCTCCTTGGTTATATTTATTCCTACGTGTTTTATTCTTTCTTTCTTTTTTTTTTTTTTTGAGGAAGATTAGCCCTGAGCTAACATATGCTGCCAATCCTCCTCTTTTTGTTAGGGAAGATTGGCCCTGAGCTAATGTCCATGCCCATCTTCCTCTACTTTATATGTGGGATGCTTGCTACGGCATGGCTTGACAAGTGGTACGTAGGTCTGTGCTGGGGATCCAAACTGGTGAACCCCAGGCCACCGAAGAGGAGTATGTAAACCAAACCACTACGCCACCGAGCCAGCCCTGTTTTATTCTTTTGATGCAATTGTAAATGAGGTTGTTTTTTCAATTTCTCTTTCTGATAGTTCACTGTCATTGTATAGAAATGCAAATGATTTTTGTAAATTGATTTTGTATCCTGCAATTTTACTGAATTCATTGATTAGTTCTAACAGTTTTTTGGTGGATTCTTTAGTGTTTTCTGTATGTAAGATCATATCATCTGCAAATGATGACAGTTTTACTTCTTCCTTTTTGACTTGGATGCTTTTTATTTCTTTGTCTTGCCTAATTGCTCTAGCTAGGACTTCCAGCACTATGTTTAGGAAGAGTAGTGAGAGTGGGCACCCTTGTCTTGTCCCTCATCTTAGAGGAAAAGCTTTTAATCTGTCACTGTTGAGTGTGATGTTAGCTGTGGGCTTGTTTATTAGTCTTTATTATGTTGAGGTACATCCTTTCTATATTCAGGTGTTTGAGGGTTTATCATGAAAGAATGTTGAATTTTGTCAGATTCTTTTTTTGCGTCTGTTGAGTGATCATATGATTTTTATCTTTTATTCTACTAACGTGGTATATCACATTGATTTATTTGTGGATATTGAACCATCCTTGCATCCCTGGATTAAATCCCACTTGATCATGGTGTATGACTTTTAATGTATTGTTGAATTTGATTTCCTAATATTTTGCTGATAACTTTTTGCATCTATGTGCATCAGAGATAGTGGTCTGTAGTTTTCTATTCCTGTAGTGTCTTTGTCTGGCTTTTGTATCAGGGTAATGATGGCCTCATGACATGCGTTTAGGAATGTTTTTTCCTCTTCAGTTTTGTAGAGATGTTTGAGAAGGATTGGCATTAATTTATCTTTTATTGTTTGATGGAATTACCAGTGAAACCATCTGGTCCTGGACGTTTCTGCATTGGAAGGCTTTTGATTACTAATTCAATCATTTTACTTGTTATTTGGTCTGTTCAGATTTTTGTTTTCTTTGTGATTCAGTCTTGTAGGTTATAGGTTTCTAATTATTTATCCATTTCTTCTAGGTCATCCAATTTGTTGGCATATAATTGTTCATAGTAGTCGCTTGTTTCTTTGTGTTTGTGTGGTATCAGTTTAATGTCTTCTCTTTCATTTCTCTTTTTGTTTATTTGAGTCTTCTCTTTTTTCCTTAGTTTGTGTACCTAAAGTTTTATTCATTTTTTAAAGTCCTTTCAAAAAACTTTCTCCTAATTTTGTTGATCTTTTCTATTGTTTTCTTGGTCTCTATTTTATTTATTTCTGCTCTGATCTTTGTTGTTTCCTTCCTTCTGCTAACTTTGGTCTTAGTTTATTCTTCTTTTACTGGTTCCTTTAGGCGTAAATTGAGGTTGTTCATTGGAATTCTTTCTCGTTTCTTAATGTAGGCATTTATAACTATAAACTTCCCTCTTAGAACTGATTTTGTAGCATTTCATAGGTTTTGATATTTTCTGCTTACATTTTGGTTTGTTTTAAGATATTTCTTGATCTCCCTTTTGATTTTTTCTTTGACCAGTTGGTTGTTCAGGAGGATATTGTTTAATCTTCATATGTTTGTGAATTTCCAGCTTTCCTCTTGTTACTCATTCCTAGTGTCATACTCTTGTGGTTGGAAAAGATACTTGGTATGATTTCAGTTTTCTTAAATTTGCTAAGACTTGTTTTGTGTCCTATCATATGATTTATCCTGGAGAATGTTCTGTGTGCACTTGAGAAGAATGTGTATTCTGGTGATATTGATTAGCGTATTCTATAAATGCATGTTAGATCTGTTTGGTCTAAGGTTCTTATCCAACCTTTCTCTGTTGATTTACTGTCTGGATCCTTTATCCATTGCTGAAAATGGGGCACTGAAATCCACTACTATTGTATTAAGTTTTCATTAATAGTGATGTTGTGCTTTATCATTCCAAAACTTGTTTTTCACAGAGGCTTATGTTTTATATATTTAACCAGTACCTATATTTTAAATTACTTCCTCTGTAGGTAAAATTTCTTACCACACTCCAAATTTTATTTTGTATTTAAATTTTGATATATGAACTATGCTTGAAACATATTAACAATTATCTTTTCTTATAATTTTCTGAATACACATAGGTGTGGTTATCATGTACTTGTGTTTATGGAACTTTTACTTTTTAGACCTCTTTGATGTATTTAATACTTGTATTATTCTTTTGCTCATTTTGCAAATGGCACAATCCTGAAGTGTGAGTATCTTGTTTTTTCTCCCAAAGAAACCTGTAGACTTTAAAGGTAGAACAGGGATGAAAACTTATTTCTCAAATCTGAGTTCAGTATTCTTTCTACTGTTCAGATCATATACTTTGCTATATGGAATTGTATTTGTAACCTGTTGGACTTTTATCTTGAGTATATACCAGCTGGCTTCTAAATTCATTTAGGTTTAGAAGAATTGAGTATAATGTTATTTTGTTTTGCAGGGGTTCACAACCAAGAAAGACAGTAGATAATAATTATACAAAGCAGGCTGCAGACACTAAAGAAAAGCGGAGAGATGACGATGGCATTTCTCTTGTAATGTCTGATACTCACCCAAAAGGTTTGTGAACCTTAGAAAACTTGTCATTTGAATTTTTATCTGTTGAATTTGTAATAATTTTAAGTTATCAGTAACTTTAATCTTACACTTAAAGGATATGTGAAAGTAAAGGGAGATTATTTAGCAACACAAAGAAAATTGCTTAATTTACTATTTTTATACTGTCGTATACATTTCTTGACTTATTTACTAAATCCAAAAGTTAAATTTGAATATTATTTTTTTGTTGTTGGGACTGGGCATACAGGTACAAAGTGGTAATGTTAGTTTAGCTATTTCTAAGTGTTGTTTCCATACATATGTCTGGTAATTCATATTACAACTAACTCAGTTATTATTATTAGCTTCCCACTGTCTATCCTCCTACTATGAAATACATTCTTTATTCATTAGAATTTCTCTCAACTCTAGGAGGATGCCAATACAAGCCACTATTAGCAAATTTAAAGGTAAATACATCCTAGACTTCTGAAAGTTCTTTGTAGGACTCTTTGCATGTAGGGTTAAAAAATGACTTCTTTTCTCTATTTTGTTTCTCTTTTAAGATTTTAAAATAATTTATAAAAATTTGCACCAAAACAATTTACTACATCAGTCAGATGTGAAACGAACATCTTCAAGGGTCTCTTGGATTGTTGATAGCTTCAAACTAGTTGAGGTATTTTGTTTCCTGAATGATTTTATAAATTATTGACAAGAAAAGATGGTTCTTTAATGACACTAGGCAAAGATTCTTTGTACTTCATCTGGGACACAGCTATTTACACATTTTTAGCAGCCTTTTTCATAGAAGAGGAAAACTTAAAAGGAAACTAGACTAATAACTTTGATGTATACAGGAAATCAGCTACAACTATTATGAGAGCAATCTAGAGAAAGCATTGAGAGACTGTAGACATAATCTTTCAATTAGTGACTAAGTCCTGTCTGCATATAATGAAAAGTATTTATTTTCTTATGAATTGTACTTTTTTCAGAAATAATTATCTTTAATTACCAAATAAAAATATAAGTATTAGTACAAGTGGGCTTGGTTCAGATGCTGTCAAAGACACTGGTAAGCCTTCACGTTCCACTGCTTTCCTGGGTAGGGTAGGAATAGTTAAACAAAAAGCTTTCAGACTTATGCCCGTCAGTATTACTTCAAAGTCACAGTGGGATTTTGGACTTACAGCAGGGGAAAAATGCATGACAAAAGAAATGCTTTATGGTTTCTTAGTATCCCTGAACGTTCTCCTCATAGGTAAAGCGTTTTTAAGACAATTAGCTATTGAAACTCTCCATGTTTTAATCCTAATAATTGTGTCTAATACCACTTGTTTAACATAAAACCGTAAATTAATGGTAATTCTGAATTAAACCCCAATTGTACCGTTATTTTGTTGTACATTAAATTTGCCTTGTGGAATTTGCTTCTATGAAAATAATGCATTGGAAATATTTAGTAGTCTTTTCTTTATAGGAATTTGTCACCTCTTTAATTTTATGTGTTAGTAATATTTGTAAGTTAAATTGTATATATTATGCAGGTAGAATACTATTTTTACAATCTTTAGCACTACCTAATAAATTGATTCCTGTTTTCCATGAGATAGTCTTGGCTGATGTGTAAATAGTAAATTATTTGAAGGAAAACTCCTGTATAACAAGAATTTTTCTCAAGTTCCTTTCCTTTCATCAGTCTTTTTGCTATAGTATTTATGTTTAGAAATTGTGATTTGATATAGTATTTATATGTAGAAATTGTATTTGACTACTTTTACAGTTTAAAAAATTACAAATAAAATTTACTGTGCTTTTCAGAATACTGTGTTGCTGATTTGGGAGAGTTTATTTTCCTGGGGGAGGGAGTAAAGAGTGTTTTCTTTGGAAATTGGAAACTGTTGACTTTCCTGGAGTTTTTGCCCTCAATCCTGTTCAAATGCTTGCATTTTAAGCAATGACAGAGATATTATGAATATTAGTCATTAGATGTCTATGACGCTACAGTAAGAGCAAGAATAGTTTGAAGGGAAGGTGTGTAGTGTTGAAGAACTTTGAACGAAGGAGAGGTCAGGCCAGTCAGTGTTACAGGAATTCAAGGAAGCTGCTTTGGGGCTTGCTTTGTGTAATCTTTGAGTTGATACTTGTGTGATATAGCTTCAGAAAGCAAAATAATTTAGGATAATCTTCAGTTAGTTAGGTAGCACCTTTTGGAAGGTATTTTCATACAGTACATATATTTGGTAACTGAAAGACTCAGGATTTTTCGTAATAATTGACATGAGTTTCAAAATAATGCTTGTTGATTTAAAAAAGGGAGCACTTCATTCTCTGTAGAGCAGAGATTTATTGGAGACTTAAAATGTGAGAGTCTTAATTTTTAGAAGGAAGAAGCGAACTGTGAAGCAAATGGATAGACTTGTGAATGACCCATCACAGTCAGCTGCTGAGGAAAGGTATTTCACCTGCTTTTACAAGGGCGGTGAGCAGTACTCTACTCTTTCCAATTATTGTCCCTTTTCACTTTAAAAAGTGTATGTGTATATATAAAACTTGCATTTTAAAAAGACAACTAATTTCTAAAATCAGAATGAATTATCAAAATGTTTTAAGACATGAGTTTTCCAAATTTTATTAAGACCTCTTTTTGTGTCTTACAGTCAAATGCAGTTATAATAACAAAAGGAAGATGGTTTTGTTGCTGTGCTTTGTTTACTAAAGAATACTCCTTTTTAATATATTGTACATTTTTATTGTACAATGAACATTTACTTCATGTATATAGTTTAAAATAGGATCTCTCTTTGTATTCCCCCATGTCAGTATGAGAATTTAACTGTGGACTTCTTTTTAAATTAGCTTTGGAAATAATATAGCAATTTTGATGATGTTTCTTTGAGCTCCTCTAAAATGGATTCTTTCTGTACTTTTTGGCCATATTTATGTCTCTTTTGTTTTTTAAGACCTCAATAGTGGAAGTAGAGGGTGTGATCATCTGGAAGAGGGGAGCAGAAACAAGGATGATACCTATTTTGATTCAAAAATGGAACCCACTCTGATTTCCAGGAAGAGAAAGAAAAGGCACAGAAGTAGTATACTAGATTCTCATAATTCAACTACTTCTTTGTATAAGTCAGCAGAACAGACAGTAAGTAGAGGTATTTGATGTCATATGAAATAATTTGTGCTGTGATAAAAATGAATTGACTGAAGCCAGATAGAGAAAGACACTCTCTGTATGACTCCACTCATATGTGGAAGTTAAACATGTAGACAAAGAGAACAGGTTAGCGGTTACCAGGGGAAAGGGGGTTGGGGGGTGGGCACCTACAACAAGGGTGAAGGGGTGCACCTACAACACGACTGACAAACAATAATGTACAACTGAAATTTCCTACAACACGACTGAAAAACAGTAATGTACAACTGAAATTTCATAAGGTTGTAAACTATCATAATCTCAATAAAAAGTTAAAAAAAAGGGATAAGAAAGGAAAAAAAAAAAAGGCACATCATGCCAGCAATTGTTTCACTTGTTTTTACTTGAATTGCTTTATATGGAAACATCAAGATTTATACTGAAAAATCAGTGGAACAGGTAATGAAGGATGTATCTAAGGGCTCTTCCCAGAGACTGACATGAAATTTTACAGGCCTCAGTAAACATTTATTGGTGGGGAAAGAAAAAAGAATTAACTGTGGCCAAGTAAAGTTGTTCTAGCATTTTGCTTTTATCGTCAAATTTCTTTTCTTTGCCTATTTTTTTGACTCTCTCATTTTAAAAAAATAATTTAAATGAAACTTTTTGCAGTAATACAGTTGGAACAAATTTCAAATATTATGAATGAATAAAAAAATTAAAATTGCTCCTTCTCCAATACTACTCCTTACTTAGTAGTTTGGTGTATATCCTTCAGACTTGTTTTCTTTTATTTTCCCTTATTTTAACTAAATACTAATACTATTCATACTGTCCAGCCAATTGCTTTTTCACTTGCTCTGTAAAATTATTACCAGATTTCTTTTGTCAGAAGTAATTTACTTACCAACTTCCTTAGGCTTCTCTTTATCTAGAGTTTAGGGAATTTGTTGTAAGTGAAGAATTACCATACTTAATGTGTACGTATTTATTTTTCAAAGACTTAGTATACAGTTAACAATAAAACTATAAGAGGACATCTTTTTGATTTCTTTGATTCACAAGGCATTTCAGGATTTTGCTGTGCCTTTGTGTTATGATTATAAACATGGTTTAGATTTATAGAGTACTGGAGATGTGAAGGCGGTGATTGATTTTCATGAGCTTTCATATTGTTATCCTCTTAAGTTTTTAAATTTTTGCTTTTGTTCCTGAAGTCATATGATGTCATATGACCTCATTACTTCTGCAAAATAAAACTAAAAAGCTTTTCCTTTTATTATAAAGTTGATTCAGTTCATGGAAGAGCATCTGAACCACTGGCAAATAGAGGGGTTTCCCCATCCTGTCCTTTTAAAAAATGTTTAGGCGTCCAATTGGACAGACCAAACTCTATCTTTATACGTGGGAGACACTGGCAAGAGTAATATAGTATAATTGTGTAGTTTTCTATCCCTGTAGTATAGAAATTATATAATAATTTCACTTTTATATTCTTAGGAATTTAAACTTAAAAAAATTCTTTATACTAGCCAAATTTGAAAAATGCTAATTTTTTGTATGTGTTTATGTTCAGAAAGAACAGGAAAATGACTCAACAGTATCCATTGAGTTTGAAAAGTCAAGTGAAAACTATCATCAAGACTCAAAACTGCTTGAAGAAGTTACACCTGTACCTATAGAAAGTGATTTTACTGAAGCATCCTCACTTCACAGTCCGGAGCCGGCTTTGAGTGCTGCTCCCAAAAGCGCCTCTGACTATTCAACCACTGAAACTTTTGAGAGCTCTCCCTCCCCCGATATCGTGGGGAATTCCACCCTGCTTGAGAAGGCTGAGAATGAGTTGGACACAATAGAAAAGACTGTTTTAAGTGAACCCAGTGAAGGGAACCAGTCGCTGATCTCAGCTGAACCAAGTAAGTAATAGGATGTTAGAGGCTCTTAATTTTCTCTGCTTTACTTAAGTTGTTTTATTTCTCTTCTCGAACAAATTTGCTAAGGCAATAAGCTGTTTATGACGTCACTATGGAATATATTAACTTTAGAAAAAAAGACTTGAGGTTTTGGGACTTCGTGCATTTTGTAATATTGATTTAGGTGAACAATGGAGTACTTGGAAGCAGAAGTAATTTTTTTTTTTTATATTATTGTAGTGTAATTCATCTCATCAGTCAGTTTTTAAAAGGATTCTGTAAGGACCATTATTATCGTCATTTTGGTTGATGAAGCTGAAGTACAGAGAGTTTAGGTACTATTTAACTATTGTCATTAATTTGATTTAATTAATTTTCGACTATTTGATGCAGTCATATGGTACAGAAAAGATTCTGAACTATGTACAGTGAATAGTCTCCGCATCCTGTGCCCATCTGTTTCCCCCTCTTGGAAGCAACTAATGTCACATGACTTAAAGTACAATTTAGAATGATGGCACAATACATTTTTAGAACTAGAACTTGTTCCTAAGTTCTCCTCGGCTTTATCCATTTTTAAATATCTTCATCCTCCAGAAGGTAAAATGGGATTATTAAAGGTATATTGCATGAATTAGAAAGTTCTCTTTTTGATATGTGATTATTGTGACACATTTAAAAAATAAGTATTTTTCCTATTTAGTTGTCGTTTCCAGTGATGAAGAAGGACCCGTTGAAAATAAAAGTTCGGAAATTCTTAAATTACAACCTAAGCAAGACCATGCCATCACTGATGAAAATGAGCATACTTCTGAATCAGCATTGTCAGAACTACCACTGATTACGTGTGAATCAGTGCAGGTGATTGATTTCTGCCTTCTCGCAGGTTAACAGTGAGATACACACTATTGGCTAATGACTGTTGCTTGTTTCACCAAACAGAATAGTATAATAAAAATTAAAAATTTTCTTTGAATTTTGAGACAACTTTCATATTAGTTCAAGGGAAATATGTAATTGTCTTTATTTTGAAGTGAAAGGATTATACCATTTTTTTCTTGTAATTTATTTTTTTTCAGTTTAAATACTCTAACTTGAATATTTTTTCCTTTTTTCTATGATTATCATCGGATATTTAAGTACTTTATCAAAACATTTTCTAGAATTAAACAGCTTCCAATATTCATCTGTCTGGTCTTACAATACTGTGGCTACTATACTGTAAAATACTGTGGAATTCTTCCTTTTCCTTTACATGCTATTAAGGCACCATGATAGGAAAGAATATGTCTTCTGGAGACAGACAGACCTGTGTTCAAATCCCAGCTCTGGGCAAGTCACTTAACTTCTTTAAGCCTGAGCTTCCTCATATGTTAAATGAAGATAATAACGCTTAACCTCACAAGGTTATTTTGAACAGTAAATGAAATAACATATGAAAGCATCTAGAACAGTGTCACAAACCTATCAGTTTAAGTCCTTTGTCTCTTCCTTCTTACAGAATATAATAAATGGAAGTGTCTATTGGTTTAATGTCGACCAGTTGTGTTTTTGACATAGTACTTTGGAGAGTATAGCTCTACAGTAGGGTTCAAATCATTTATTGTCAGTATTCCTTCATATTATCAGCCTCTGATTATCCTGTTTTTTAAGAAATGATTGTCAGTGACCACTAGTGCAGAATTATGGTGAACTGTTGTTTTTTTTTTTTTTTTAAATTTTATTTTATTTTATTTTTTTCCTTTTTCTCCCCAAAGCCCCCTGGTACATAGTTGTATATTCTTCGTTGTGGGTCCTTCTAGTTGTGGCATGTGGGATGCTGCCTCAGCATGGTTTGATGAGCAGTGCCATGTCCGTGCCCAGGATTTGAACCAACGAAACACTGGGCCGCCTGCAGTGGAGTGCACGAACTTAAGCACTCAGCCACGGGGCCAGCCCCTGTTGGTTTCTTTTTTAATAATGTCAGAGGCTGTTACTCTGTAAGGTATGATGAAGAATTTAGTCACCTCTAGGAAAACAGCCTACTGGTCTGATAATCGTTTCACCGGTGTTTCTGTTGCATTTGGTATCCATACAGAGATCACCTCAGCAGCTGTGTTTTGCATTTTTGTTAAAATGTAACCAGTCTTGCTAAATCGAGCCAATAGCTTACTTGATGGCTTAGTTGTATTTGTAATTAAAACAGTGTCAGTGTTGATAATGGCTTCAGACTCCTACATGAATTATAGTTCCCAGCATATTAGTTGACAATGCAGTGTGAAATGATTATATTATAAGAAAATAAAATCTCTTGTAGAACTGACAGAGTATGATCACAACTAAGCAGCAAATAATGTGGAGGCTTACCGAGAATACCACATTTCCACACTCTCCCTTGTTTCCAGTTTTAAATAAACTTATGGGAAACATGGGTTGGCCATTTTTAGGAGGCAGTTAGTCTTTATAGAATAGCACACACAGTTATTTGTCCAACTGACTAGAGCCACCTGTAGTTGATTTAACCCCTTTTTTACTTAGGGGATAAGAAGAAGAGTATAGTAAGCAGTAAAAGATGAAAATAACAAAGAAATTCTATTAAGCAGGTAAATGGCATTGTGAGCTGGGTTAAAAATAATGAATACTGTATATGTTTCAGATGAAGATTAATCACATTTTCTAGAGATAGGAGGAGAGTGGGTAACATGCATAATTGCTCTAGTGGTAATTTATTTGGTCATTAGTGATGTTAGGGGTAAAAAGGGATAATGTGCAAATGCTAGGCAAGATGTGAGTTGGAAAAGTCACTCGAAAGCAGTGTAAAATTCAGGAGAGATTGCGGGAAACAACTGCTGCTGATACTGTCTGGTGGTCTGCTGTCGTTTTGAAGCAGAGTTGTGTGGTTGTTTGTGTGGAAGTGGTATGATTCTTGAGGTTTTAAGCTATTGATTGGTTATCCTCAGACATAAAGCATATAGTAAAGCATATAGAGTTGATGTAATAGATGGTTCTTAGGCACTTACATCTCTTCATTGACACTAAAAGTGTGGTAGCTAAGAGCATCTTCTTGGTTTATGGAAGCAGTTTTATGTCGTCGAAGTAACCTTTGACCTGGAGATGGAAACCTGGATTTGTCTTAGTTTTGCTTCTTACTAACCGCATTACTTTGGGCAAGTTATTGAACTAATCCAAACATCTATTAACTTTACTTATGAAATGGAAAAAAAGCAACAAAGTACCTCATAGGGTGGTTGTGGTGATTAAAAGAGATATTTAAAAACTAATTTTAAACTAAAATGCTATGTAAATCTTACTTTATTTCTGTTGAGTTAAAAGTGAATAAAGGCTTTTAGGGAATATTGAATTTGAAATCATGACTTTGATATAGAGGAAGATATATTTCTGGAGTTGAGGTCTATGGAATTAATTTAGAGTTTGTCTGGTTACAGTAATTTTCTCAAGGTAAATCATATACTTAAAAAAAATTTAGAGGGGCCAGCCCTGTGGCCAAGCGGTTAAGTTCATGCACTCCGCTGCAGCAGCCCAGGGTTTCAGGGTTCAGATCCTGGGCGCAGATGTGGCACTGCTCATGGAGCCATGCTGAGGCAGCGTCCCACATGCCACAACTAGAAGGACCCACAACTGAAAATACACAACTATGTACTGGGGGACTTTGGGGAGAAAAAGGAAAAATAACATCTTTAAAAAAAAATTTAGATAACTATTTCTTCAGTAAGAACAGTATAAAATCACAAAAATTCATTGAGTAATTTAAAGAAGTATTTGACTTTGAAAATCTTTGTCAACATTTCTATAATACTTAGGGTCATATTCATTTTATAATTTATTTTTTGTTAGGCTTCATCTGAATTATGTGCATATAATCCTGTCATGGAAAACATTTCTAGTCTTCTATCTAGTAATGAGATGGATCTTCAGCTGGATTTTGTATTTACTTCTGTTTATATTGGTAAAATAAAAGGAGCTTCGAAAGGTTGTGTTACAGTAAGTATATTTAATTCTTTTTTTGTTTTAGTTTTGGATCTTGGGGAAGGCATTTTCAGATTGTCATTTCTTTTTTTAGTGAAAATGAAAATAGAATTGAGATTAATTTTATATGGGACACTTTGAATATGTTGTTATACCTACTTTGAAACATGTCTTTAATTGAGGGGAAATCCTAAAATCATAGGGAATGTCTTGAAATTATATCTCTGATCTGACTACTCTAATGAAGACCATATATGAAAAAAAAATCACGTAGTATTGATATTCTTTGGGCTCTAAAACTTATTTGATGGTAAAGTAAATTTTTATTGAGGGTGTAGTTGAGAGTAAAAAGAAGAAATCTCATTTTGCTGGCTTAAATTGTTGTAAACTGAGTTTTCCAAATTCCTAAACTTGTTATTTAAGGAACTCCAGGAACAGTTTATATTCTGTTTTTCTACTTTTCTTCAGTATTCCCCCTTGCATATTGTAAATGAAAGCTAGATGGATTTTACTCACTTCTCTGTATTTTCTCTCCATATCTGCCTGTTAAACTCCTAATCATCTTTTAAGGCTTATCTGAGATGTTTCCTCTTCAGGAAACCTTTTCTGTTTTTTCCTTCCTAGTCAGAGTTAACTTTCGCTTTACTGTGTATTTACAGCACTTTGTACATCTGTTGTAAGATTTATTCCATGGGTTTATAACTGTTTATCTTCTTGCCTAAACCTGTCCATTAGCCTTTAAGCATCTTCTGGTGAAGAGCCATGCGTTTATTTCCTTTACACCTTCCATAAATGGCTACACCTAAACAGGCACTTAGAAACATTAGTTGAATTGAATTGACTATGTCAGATTATAACTCAGGTATTTTCCTAGAAGTTTTATTAATATTTCAGTGTGTTAAGAATAGGGCAGGGAAGAAAGAAATGATAAGACGTGGTCTCTGCTTTCAAGGAACTTGTAGTGTGATGGAAGAGACAGATATGTAAATAGATGTTTACTTTACATTATGGTAAAATGTATGATGGAAATATCTACAAGAAGGGTGCGTATGGGCATGAGTACCGATATCTGTCTGGAGGAATCAGGGAAGACTTCACAGAGAAGACAGCATATGAGTTAAGACATAAAGTACATGTTCACTTGGTGACCAGGCAGGGGGAAGAGCTAATCCCAATAGAGTAAACATCACATGTGAATCCAACAAATTCTGGGAACTACAAATAGTGGGGGCTTGTGATATAGTTAAAATTGCTTTGATTGAGAGCACAAGAGCAATTTGGTTTAAAATTAATATTCTCTGGTCATTCGTTTTCAAATATTATTGATTTTGGCAGGCCTGGGATGATTTTACAATTCTTTTTCTTTAAGGAAATTTGTTCACTATTCACAGTTTCCCCCCCATTTTGCTTTTTTATTTTAAGTTCAGGTTTAACTATTTTTTTCTGTTGAGTTCTTTGTAATGGCAAAAAAGTGAATAACCTAAATCTGTATCATTAATTGATTATCTAGGGGAGGAAAATCCAACATAAATACTCAACAATGGGTTTTCATTAATTAATATATTGATTATGTTCTTACACAGTCAGGTAGGCTTAGCAGAAAACTATAAATGAATAAAAGAGCAATTTAAAGAACCCATATAATTGTGCTTATCCAGAGACAACTGCTATTAACCCTACAGGGTATATCATTCCATATTCTTCATGTTGGATACATATGTATGTTTAAAACAAAAGGGTATGACATCATGCATAGTCTTTTGTAACTTACCTTAATTACGTTCAATTAATTTAATTCCTGTTGCTGTTTTAGGATATTTGGATTGTCCTTAATTCCTGACTGTTTGACATTTCAGTTGTCCTAGTATTTTGCCATTACAAACAGTAGGGGACTGTAAATATTCAAAGAATATCATAAAGTAGGTCTTAAAAATTTGTCTGTTTTGTTGGAACACTTCTTATAATTAAAAAACTTAAATGTCTAATTATAGGAAAGTGGTTTAGAAGATTAAAGTAAATATATGCAGGTAGAATATATGCATGTGAAGAAAGGGTGAGAGGAACTCTGCAAAAATTAAAAGTTATTTTATGATGGAGGAAGCATAAGCAATTTTAAAAATTAAAAAACAATAATGAATAACATAAAAATGAGAAAAGGGTAAAAGTCTTAAAACTTTTGAGTTTTTCAGAAACCTTTTAACATATATTCTTTTTCAGACCCAGTTCATGATGCTCTCTGTAACTTAGAAATTAAAGAAATATTTTGGGGGAGTAAATTTATTAGAGAATTAAACTCAGTCATTTTCCAGACGTTTAATGAGCGTCTACTATGTATTGTTGTAGACGCTGGAGATATTGTTCTCACTCTCATGATAGTGACAATTTAGCTTAACTAGAAAAATGCCTATAGTGGGAAACTATTACATAAATTAGAGCCATTTTCTTATAGTTGGACACTTAAGTTATTATTTTTTTTTAGCGTTAAGAAAGCTGCAATGGATGTGAACATTTCATTTTTTAGATCTCAGCTTTGTTGATAGGAAAAATGTTTATTAAGTACATATTATGTTCAGAGAACTGTACTGGCTGTTGTAAGAAGTTATAAAATGGAACATTCAGCTTTATTGTTAAGTTTAGATAGATGTGATATGATTTCAGAGAACTGGTTTACCTTACTGCCACAAAAACATCTTTCTTCCTTTCTTAACTGGGGGATTAAGTTTTTGCTGGGAATAAAGTTGCCTTTGGGGGAGGTTTCATGTTGGCTTAATCACCATACCGCAGTGTAAATGAGTGTCAGATCCTTGGCAAGCTGAAAGATTTCATAGGACAAGAATACTTATGATGGGAGAATGAGAGAATAATGTAGAAAGTAAAGGCCAAAGATATGGATGCATTATTTCTAGTTCATAATTTTGTAGTAATAACTGTAAAATCTCAAAAGCAAAAACTCCTTATATTAATTTGTATAACTAATTACATTTGCTAAGATATCTTTTATGAGATTAAAGTCCCAGCGAAACAGGTCAAAAAAAAATTTGGCAAGGGAAAATATACACCAAATATATATAGCAGTTGTGTGAAAGTGACAGAAAATAGTAAGGTGTATTTGACTAAATTAAACTAGTTAACATACTTAATCAAGTGCTAGTGTCTAACCATAAGGGCTCCTCTTGGTTAGGGTCTCATCTAAAGCTGAGAGAGGTTCAGGAGGTGACCTATGTTTACCTACTTACTATTTGTGTAAGTGGCAGAGGTAATATAGGCAAGATTTGAACCCCAAGCTCAGCTTTTAGCTTACACGCTCTTTTGCTCAACTTTGGCTTTAGTGGCCGACTTACACTGTGAAATATGAGTATATTTATGAAACTACAAAATGAAATAATTTTTAAATGGGCGAAAGAATGGAGTCACAGTAAACCTGTGGTTTCACTGAACATTGTATGCTCCTTATTTGGAACTCTGTTGGTAGTTAATTTAGGTACTCATGTATCAAGACCATTTTTTTTTTTTAACTAAAACGATGGTTTTTAATGGGAACCAGAAGTATGGAAATTACATAGTCCGACACAAAAAACCCGTGGGTAGATCAGGAGTTGGAAGTTTACAAAATAATGAGGGTAACACTGGGTACAGGAAGAAAAGCTGTTCCAGAACCTCAGGAGCCAGGTTAATACGGCCTCTCCCTGCCATCCTGTCTGTGCTCACCCCTGGAGTCCATCTTGCCAGGGCCAAAGCCACCTCTGTCCTCACCACCCCGGCCCCCTCGGAAGCCCCCACGGTCCCCGCCTTGGCCTTGGTAGCTGCCCCGATCATAGCCTCCTCCGCCACCATGACGATCATCTCCATAGTTACCACCCATAGGAGAGCCTCCTGGTCCCCCTCCTGGGCCATCTGGTTTAGGGGCCTTACACTGGTTGCATTCATTCCTCCAAGAGAAGTTCGTGTTTTCACATGTAGGATTAGGACACTTCCAGTCCCCAGCTCGCTGCTGTCCTCCACCACCACCACCACCACCACTGGGGAATCCTCCCCGGCCAGCGCCACCACTGCCACCACCTCCATAGCCTCCACGGCCCATGGGTCCTCCTCGCCCTCGGCCTCCACGACCATTGCCACCACCCCGATTGAAGTCTGCTCGCTGAGTAGCAAATGAGACCTTGATAGGATTCCCAGAGAATTCTTTACCATCAAACCAGTCAATAGCTGCTTTAGCGGAAGGTGGGTCATCAAATGATACTGTTGCCTCTCCCTTCAGCTTGCCTGTTTCCCTGTCTGTGTATAGATTTATCATGGGCTGTCTAGTTTTCTTATTTATCTTAATAATACCAATCTGCTTGAAGTAATCAGCCACAGACTCAATAGTAACATTCTTGTCCAGGCCTTGCACAAAGATGGTGTTGTTGTCTGAATTATCCTGTTCAGAGTCATGACGTGATCCTTGGTCCCGAGGGCCACCAAATTTATTGAAGCCACCACGGTCACTTCTGCCCATGCCACCTCTGCCTCCACGGCCACCTCCACGACCTCTGGGTTCATAGCCACCACTGCTGTGGTTGTAACCACCACCACCGCCCCAGCCACGGCCCCCACGGTCCTGCTGGCCTCCCCCGTAGCCACTGCTGCCACCACCACTCTGGTCCTGATTGTCATAACCGTCGCCACCGCCACCACTCATGGAGGACTGATCTTGGCCATAGCTACCTCCACCACCCCCTCTGCCACCTCCACTGCTGCTGTTGTACTGGTTCTGCTGTCCATAGACCTGAGGAGGATTATAGGAGCTTGGCTGCTGTCCATAGCTTGGCTGCTGTCCACCATAGCCAGACTGCTGGCCATAGCCTCCACTTTGGGGCTGCCCATAGCCGCTGCTCTGAGAACTGCTACCGTAACTTCCCGAGGTGCTGCTAGGAGTTGGCTGCTGACCATAACCAGGGTAGGAGGACTGCTGCCCGTAAGACGACTGAGATCTCTGGCCACTGCCATATCCACCAGTTGAGCCATATCCCTGGGGAGCTGACTGAGTGCCATAGCTGTTCTGGGTCTGTCCATAAGAACCACCATAGCTGCTCTGGCCATAGCTTGAAGTGTCTGCTGACTGACCGTAACCGCTGTAACTCTGCTGTCCATAGGGTTGATTGCTCTGCTGGGAATAGCCCTGCCCAGGCTGGGTGGGGTAGGCCCCATAACTTTGGGTTGCTTGTTGGGTATAATCGTTTGAGGCCATGTCCGCGCACGCGCGCACAGGCCGACAAGCAACAAGATTCCAACGCTACGGAGCACCGACGCCTCGAGGACTGACTCAAGACCATTTTTGATTTTGTTTTGTGCTCACAGACTGTACCCCTGATTTGGTCATCACTTTCATAAATGTGTTGATCAAAAGAGAAACCTAACCAAAGAATAAATAAATAGGCATAAATTCATTTGGCATTAATGGAGAAACAAACTTCAAAGCACAAGCTTATTTTAGATGGTACACGTGAGATTTAGGTGCTCCACAGCTCCTGGGAGTTTATTCTAACTTAAGGGGGTCAGATATGTACAAAAGGTACCTAGAGAAAATTAGTGTCCTTGTACAGAAGAAGCAGAAAGAGCCAAGAACCTTGCTGAATTGTCGGTCAGGAGGGAATTTGTAGCGTGGAACAAAGAAGGATGAATACTGGGAATGTTGGCAAAGCCAAGAATCAAACCCTGTGTTGTGGTTTATTTACCAGTCAGTGACTCCTTGTGAGATTTCTTGGCAGTTTCTTCTGGACTTTGTCTTATTTCTTAAATATTCAGGGAACATTTTTGGAAAATATATTAAATAAAATCTTACTGTTTTTTTGTAAATGAACATGTTGAGAGTTAAAATTACTTGTGCAGTGTTCTTAAACTTTCATAAAACTGTCTTTACAGTGAAGCATTTTTTTGGTTTATTGATAAAAAGACTTGAGCACTTTTTGTCTAGCCTTTGAGTATGTACTTGTGGTTTGAAAAAGAAAAAAAATTTGAAAATTTTGAATAGTAACACGTTTTGAGTGGTAACTCATTTTTTGCTTTTTTATTTTTCCTTTAGTTCACAACAAAGTATATTAAGATCCCATTTCAAGGTAAGCTATCATTGTCTTATGAACTATTTTCACTGTAATTTTGAGCATAAAGTAATTGGTCAGCAAAAATTCTGAAACCTTTGTGCAACTAGTTCCATAATTTTTTCCAGAATTTAAGTAAAACTAAGATTAATGTGTTTCAACGTAACACTTTTTTTGGCAACTTCAAAAGGAGTTAAAATATTTTGTAAGACTGAAAATGGTATACTATTGTTTTAATGACTTCAAGTCAGCTAATATTAAGGGACTTATGGTAATTTCTTGGTGTTAACAGAAATAAAATTTTGATAGCAAGAAGATTTTTGGTAGATAAAACTGGATGAGAATAGTAACTATAAGAAAGGAAGCATAAGGAAAATTTTTAACGTTGCACATAAACATGTAAAATGGTGTTGTGTAGGGGTTAAGAGAGATTTTTTTTATACCATTTCTTATCTGAGTAAGGCAAAGTAGATTGGAAAATGTACCTGCACCTTGTAGAGACTCAGACCATTTTCTTATTCTCTCCCCAGCTAAAACCTTTCAGAATAAATAATGACACTAAGAAAACAACTAATAGACAATAGAAAATAGTCTTTTTAGAGAATGAATTATGAAAAGAATAAGGAAGAAAAATATACACAAATAGCATTTTAGAAATGAACTAGGGAAGAGCAAGCTTCTCTTCCAAGACTGAAGATGTGATCAAAGTAACTTTAATTAGACTCCCCAGACACCCATGTACAGAATCCAAAGCTATGTGTTATGATAATGAATCTAGTAATTAGGAAGCTACTATAAGTAGTAAGAATATATAAGGCACAGAATAAATATATTGACATTGTTTTTTTTTTTTAAAAGATTTTATTTTTTTCCTTTTTCTTCCCAAAGCCCCCCGGTACATAGTTGTATATTCTTCATTGTGGGTCCTTCTAGTTGTGGCATGTGGGACGCCGCCTCAGCGTGGTTTGATGAGCAGTGCCATGTCCGCACCCAGGATTCGAACCAACGAAACACTGGGCTGCCTGCAGCGGGGCGTGTGAACTTAACCACTCGGCCATGGGGCCAGCCCCTATATTGACATTCTTAATTAGGAAATTAGAATAAATAAGGACCTACAATTTAAAAAGAAATAATAATTTCGTAAAAGATAGTGCCATAATCTAAGGTTAAAGACCTGTGTAACAGAGGTACCTCTCAAATTCTTTATTTTTAATTGAGGTATGATTGACACATTAATTTCAGGTGCACCACATAATGATTCAGTATTTGTATATATTGTGAAATGATCACCACAAGTCTAGTTAATGCCCATCCCCATATATAATTACAAAAATTATTTTTCTTATGATGAGGACTTTTAAGATCCAGTCTCTCAGCAAGTTTCAAATATGCATTACAGTATTATTAACTGTAGTCACCATGGTGCGCATTAAATCCTCATGACTTATTTTATAACTGGAAGTTTGTACCTTTTGACCTCCTTCACCCATTTTGCCCATTCCATCCCCCTGCCTCTGGCAACCATCATTCTGATCTCTTTGTCTATGAGCTTGGTCTTTTCTTTTTAGATTCCAGATATTAATGTTATCATACAGTATTTGTCTTTGTCTGTCTATTTCACTTATCGTAAAGCGTTCAAGGTCCATCCCTGTTGTTGGAAATGGCAAGGTTTCATTCTTTTTTACGGCTGAATAACATTCTGTTGTATATATATATACCACATCTTCTTCATCCATTCATCCATCAATGGACAATTAGGTTGTTTCCATATTTTGGCTATTGTGAATAATGCTGCAATGAACATGGGGGTGCATATACTTTTTTTGAATTAGTGTCTTTGTTTTCTTTGGATAAGTACTCAAAAGTGGAATTGCTGGATCATGTGATAGTTCTATTTTTAATTTTTTGAGGAACCTCCATACTATTTTCCATAGTGGCTATACCAATTGTCATTTCCACTGACAGTGAACAAGCTTACCTTTTCTGCACATCCTTGCCAACACTCGTTATTTCTTGTCTTTTTGATAATAGCCAATCTAACAGTTGTGAGGTGATATCTCATTGTGATTTTGATCTGCATTTCTGTGGTGATCTCACTACATCTAACTATAATCTATAGCTAAAAACCTGTGTAACATAGCTACTCTCATTCTTGTGCTACAAACCTCAAAAATGATATTTTAGGGGGGCTGGCCTGGTGGTGTAGCGGTTAAGTGCGCACTTTCCACTTCGGCGGCCCGGGGTTTGCCAGTTCGGATCCCGGGTGTGGACATGGCACCGCTTGGCAAGCCATGCTTGGTGGGCAGGCGTCCCACATATAAAGTAGAGGAAGATGGGCACGGATGTTAGCTCAGGGCCAGGCTCCCTCAGTAAAAAGAGGAGGATTGGCAACAGATGTTAGCTCAGGGCTAATCTTCCTCAAAAAAAAAATGATATTTTAGGTTTCATAGTTAATATTTGTACTTTGTTTCAAATATTGCTTTCTTTTTTAACTTTTCTATCCCAAATGATTTTTAAATGATGATTTTAATTAAAAATTGTGAAAAAATACTCTTGTCAGTGGTAATGGGTTTACTATTTTATAATGGAAGAGGAAAATAATAGTCTTCTTTCCTAAATCCTGTCTATGCTAAATTCCCGTCTACAGAAATCTTTTAAAAACAAGACACGCATATAAAAGGTTTTTATAGATGAGAAACCTACGGGATAAATGTTAATTCTTTTCCTACAGCAGCTGAGAGAAAAATTGATTTATCCATATTTATATTAGATATTAATTATGTTTGGATATGGCTTAAAGAAAATAGTGTATTTTTCCTTTACATAGAAGAAATGCAGAGATAGACCTGACAGGGCTGATGTGGTGTTTCTTTGGTCCTCAGGGGTACAGGCTCTTTTATTTTTCTATTCCGTCATCCCTGACCCATGACTTTCGTCTTCACATTTGTCTCATGCTTCATATGGCTCCTCATACTCAAGCCATCGTGTTAGTGCTCCAGGTAGAAAGCAGGAGGAAGGGGAACATGGTAAGAAGGGCACATACCACCTGTCTCAGGCCTTTCTCGTGCCTTGTTGGATGTGCATGCCACCTAACCTCTTCTACTTACATTTTTTTTAGCTAGAACTTAGTCATATGACCACACTATCTATTTGCAAAGGAAGCTAGGAAGCAGAGTTTTTAAAGGCTGAGTATCTTGCTTCCTAAGTAAAATTAGGGCTCTGTTACTAAGATACCTAACAGTAGGTAGGAAAAGTGAGAGCCACTCCCACTCTCAGTGTCTACCATATGTTGCCCTGTAACAGAATAAACCAAATATTGGGGGAAAATTTCATAATGAGGTAAATTTTTCTTATGATGGTGGTGTTAAATCCCTCTCTTTTTTTTTTTAAAGGGAAACTTTTAAAAGTGATCTTCCTAAAGAAAATTTAGCTTTCATACTAAAAGATTGGAACGTTTGGATTAATAGTGGTTTTCTGGATTTCACAGAAATAGTATCAACTATTTGGGGCTGTGAGCTGCATGAGGAAGAAATACTGAGAAAGTTTTCTGAAGAATCTCACTTTTCTTTTAGTTTAATCTTTGTCTTTGCTGCCAGTTTCGCTGACAGTTTTCAGAATGGTAGAGTTACAGTGCTCATCGATTTGAAGAATTAATATTGTTAAAATGTCCATACTACCCAAAGCAATCTATAGATTCAGTGTAATCCCTATCAAAATTCTAATGGCATTTTTCACAGAAATAGAAAAACCAATCCTCAAATTTATATGGAACAGCAGAAGACCCCAAACAGCCAAAGCAATCCTGAGAAGAACGTACTTGGAGGCATTACACTTCCTGATTTCAAACTGTATTATGAAGCTGTAGTCATCAAACAGTATGATATGGCATAAAAACAGACTCATAGATCAATGGAACAGAATCGAGAGCCCAGCAATGAACCCTTGCCTATACAGTCAATTAATTTTTGACAAAGGAGCCAAGAATATACAATGGGGAAAAGACTGTCTCTTCAATAAACGGTACTGGGAAAGCTGGACAGCCACATGCAAAAGAATGAAACTGGACCCTTATCTCTACTATACCCTACTAAATATATCAAAATGGATGGAAGATTGAAACATAAGGCCTGAAACCATAAAACTCTTAGAAGAAAACACAGGCGGTAAGCTCCTTGATGTTGATCTTGGCAGTGAGTTTTTGGATTTGACCCCAGAACCAAAGGCAACAAAAGCAAAAATAAATGGAACTACATCAAAGTAAAACGTTTCTGCACAGCAACCACCAACAAAATGAAAAGGCAGCCTATGGAATGGGAGAAAATATTGGCAAATCATATATCTGATAAGGGGTTTATATCCAAAATGTATACTTCAATAGCAAAAAACCAAACAATTTGATTAAAAAATGAGCAGATGAATGGAATGGAAATTTTTCCAAAGAAGACATACAAATGACCAATGAGAACATGAAAAGGTGCTCAGCATCACAGAAATGCAAATCAAAACCACAAGGAGATATCACTTCACACCTGTTAGATTGGCTATCATCAAAAAGACAAGGGATAAGTGTTGGTGAGGATGTGGAGAAAAGGGAGCCCTGGTGCACTGTTGGTGAGAATGTAAATTGGTGCAACCACAATGGAAAATAGTATGGAGGTTCCTCAAAAAATTAAAAATAGAACTACCATATGATCCAGTAATCCCACTTATGGGTATATATCCAAAGAAAATGAAAACGGAATTTTGAAGAGAGATCTGCACCCCCATGTTCATTACAGTGTTATTCACAATAGACAAGATATGGAAGAGCCTAAGTGTCTGTTGATAGATGGATGGCTAACAATATGGTATATCTATACAGTGGAATATTGTCCAGCCATGTGAAAGAAGATCCTGCCATTTCCAACAACATGGATGGACCCTGTGACTAAATTTCTACGTTTAATTATCATTTAATAATTATTTGGCCCTTTCTAATTGTAATATTATCTATTTTAATCTAATAGTATTGTTTGGGGTATTTTACCTAAGTTTAGTGAAGTGCATTGGAAATAATATTTTTGAAAAACTTTGCATATAATTTTTATTGAAAAATGTAGTGTGTTAAAGAGTCATTTGGTACGTAAATGTTGTATTCCTAAGTAGATTAATTTATGAGTTTATCTTTTATTTGTTTCAGTATCCCTAAATGAGGTTTCATTGCTAGTGGATACCACACATTTAAAGAGGTTTGGGTTATGGAAAAGTAAGGATGATGATCACAGTAAAAGGAATCATGCTATCATTTTCCTCTGGGTCTCTTCAAATTATCTTCAAGAGATTCACACCCAACTAGAAAACTCTGTATTAAGCCAGCAGTGTAAGTATAGAATGATTTCTAAATTTCAGAATAACCTGAGAAGTCCTATAAATAAAGTAGTTTTATTCTAAAATAATTAATAGAATGTAATTATTTCATTTAGTTGAAATTAAGTTCATTGAATTAATGATAATTTTATTCCTTAATTTTATGTAAGGTAAATTATTTATTTCATGATTTCTCCTAATAATTTTACTGAGTTAAGTGAAATTATCTTCTAAAACAAAAGGAATACCTTATCTTTTGGTCAGTTACCATCTGTGGTTACCGTTCTTAGGAGTTTTTTGCTCTCATTTCATAATGAAGTGTAAAAAGACTAATCAGCAGCAGAGTTAAATAAAATACAGGTCTTTACTTTCAGCATTTTCTTTAGTTGCTACAAAAGAAAACTCAGTTTACTTATATATCATTGCTCTAAGACTGGGTTGAATACTTTTCTATATGCTCCTCTAACACTTATCTATATATATGCATCTTGAGATATTTCCCAACTTTGTTGAGTTTCCAGCTCCTAAAGTAGTCTGGTTTAGAAGTTCGTTCTTACCTCTTTGGTCTCTCTACCTTCCCCCCCCAACTCCCTTGTACATTAAAGGTTAAAGTAGTTAAGTAGTGGACTGAATTTTATACCTTTAATTAGTTATTTTGCTGTCCTAATTACTTCCAAATTAGTTGGGAAAATTCATGATTAAGTAGTAGAGAAATTGGGGAAATATAATGAGCCACTTATGATCATTATCAGGGGAGAGAATGTCACTTGAGACCACTGTTGAAATGATTGATCAAAGATGATTTTGAAGGAAATGTTTGATTGGCATACTTTTTTAATTGATAGATTTTTATATATGGAGAAGCCTATAGAAAAATAATTAATTGCTTACTAATGATTCATTCCTTTATTCATACATTCGTTAACAAGGTTTATTAGCACCTACTAAATGTCAGGTACTGGAGATCCAGCAGTCAGTACCGTTGTGGAGTTTCCATTCCAATGCAGTAGGCATCTAAAAACTGAGAGTTTCGGTTCTAGGTCACTAATGGCCTAGTTTGGGATTTAATTTGCCTGAGTTATTAACTAACATACAAAGTACTTTGTTGGGTTATATACCAACCTTGCTGTTATTAATAATTAAATTATTTTAGTTATAATCTCCTTGAAAAATAATGCTACTGGTAAAAATTTCTTTTTTCTTTTATAGCAAAATCCAGTGAATTCATTTTCCTTGAGCTACACAATCCTATTTCACAAAGAGAAGAACTGAAATTGAAAGATATTATGACAGAAATAAGTACAACCAATGGAGAATTAGAGCTTTCTTATCCGTTGTCTTGGGTTCAGGCACTTCCATTATTTCAGAAATTCTCTTCAAAAGAAAGTTCTTTTATTCATTATTACTGTGCCTCAACTTGTTCTTTCCCTGCTGCTGCTGCTGAGGAAATGAAGATGAAACCAATATCCCAGGTTAGCATGTGATTAATGTAATTGGGGAGGGAGAGGGAGGAGGGTCAGCAAAAATTTTTCCCTTTGAAATTAGGCTGATTTCAAAATACTTTGTTTTGTCAAAAGGGCACAGGAGCTGACCTGAAAGAACTCCCAATGCCAAAGCTAGAACAGTTTGATCAACAAAATCAATGATAGCAAGTGATTATTATCAAAGAATAAAATAAATACCCATGAATCTATATTGATACAAGTAAATAACAATTAATGAATAAATAAATAATAAATAGTAGATAAGGGACAGTGCTTTCTTAGAAAAATATTCCAATTAATAATTGTAAAAGGAATTAGAGAGATATAAAACCACCACTAGAAATTCCAGTTATTATTGTTGCAGGCAAGGTCCACTGAGAGATGCTAAATTTAATAGGTGAAAACTTTTTTTTTCTTTCTACTGAGGAAGATTTGCCCTGAGCTAACACCTGTTGCCAATCTTCCTCTTTTTTTTTGCTGAGGAAGATTTGCTCTGGGCTAACATCCATGCCAGTCTTCCTCTATTTTGTATGTGAGTCGTCACCACAGCGTGGGCACAAGTGGTGTAGGTCCATGCGCAGGAACCGGACCTGGGCCACCAAAGCGGAGTATGCCAAACTTAACCTCTGGGCCGCTGGGACTGCCTCAATAGGTGAAAACTTAAGGAGAAACAGGATAATGTGCATAATCTCGAAGTCTCTCGCCCAAAATATTTATTAATTATAGAAAGAAAAGTAGTAACTTTACAGTGGAGAAACCTGGCAGAGGTTACATTAACCCAAGTGATCAAAGTTAACTTCACCAGTAATGAGACATAGTGACATAATGTACCTGTCACATCATGCACCAAGAAGGGAACATGACTTCTGTGGTGTTCTTCCCAATATTGTATAAACTCAATTTAATCATGAGAAAAATCAGACAAACCCTATCACAAAATAACTGACCAATGCTCTTAACAAATATCAAAGTCATGAAAGACGGAGGAATTGTAGGATCCTGAAACAGAAAAAAGATAATTAGTGGAAAAACTGGTGAAATCGGAATAAAGTCTGTAGTTTACTTTGTATTATTATACCAAGGTTAATTTCTTAGTTTTGATAATTGTGCTGTGGTTATATAAGATGTTAAGGTTATGGGAGTCTGGGAGAGGCTTGTTTGTTTTTTGCAACTCTTCTGTAAGTCTAAAATTATCGTGAAACAATATAAGTTTGAAAATGTTACGTTTATTTTTGTGGGAGATTGGTAATATACATGTAGCTTGTCTATCTCTGCCAAATACCTGTAGAAAGGACAGTGTTTATTAAGTTTGCTATGGCACGTGCGCACGAGTTTGGTCTGGGGCTAATCTGCTATTTAAATAAAGGCCTATGGAAAAGCCACGTTAGTGGAAGATGAGGTGTAAGACTTCCCCACTACCTTTCTGTATGCATAAGGTTGTAAAAACTTCACATGGTAATTGCATCATATATACAAATTTGTATCATACTTTCCCATTGAATGATACAATATCAGTTTATGTTATTATAAAGACATTTTGGTCTCTCTTTTAAATCTTATTTTTTCCTTGTCTTTATCACCTCTTTTGTTCATTTGGAATTGCATAGTTTTCAGATTCTTCTTTAATTATAAAACCCAAATCTCTAAGTAACACTTCAAGTTAATCTTTTACCATTGTATATATGGTATCTTTTGATCAAAAGTATTATCTTGATTTGGTTATGTCTTTGTAGAAATTCTAAAGGTGTAGATGTAACTCATTGGTATGAGTTTCTTTTAGTCACATTTTCTCTTACAAGTCTAGGTTTTGACTTTGTCCTTTTGAGAGTTAATATGTATTTCTGTATCTATAAGCAGACTTTTTCTTTGCCATTTCCTGTCAGCCTTCAAACATCGATACAGCCAAACCTACTTACACCTTCCTGCAGAAGCAAAGTAGTGGTTGCTACTCACTTTCTATCACCTCTAACCCAGACGAAGAATGGCGAGAAGTCAGGCACACTGGACCTGTTCAGAAGTATGTACCGTGTCATAGCCCGTTTGTAATAGGTGGGCACATTAGTAGTTTTCATTCATGTTGCTGATTTTAAGTAGTTTACCTTTTTAAATGTTTTGAGTTTTACTTTCACCTCTGACAGTTAATAATGGAAATAATTATTTTTTATTTATGAGAAAGTTAAAAAATTTTATTAAGAAAATAGTTGGTGCCATTTCATTTAGTTTTATGTCAGTAAGACAGAAATGACAGCCAAAATGTCAAATTTGGTAAGATTAAAGCATTTATTGAAAATATTTGAATAGCACTGTATGGTTTTTAAGATTATATATTCCATGTCTGAATATGTGATAGGAAAAGTGACATCGCTTACTCGTGTGCCTTAATTTAAGGTGTTTTGGAGTTTATCAGAACTTCCGTTTCAAAGAAGTTGCGTCTTTGTTCATATTTCATCTTTTATATATCTTCTCATGGTGGTAAGGCAGAATGGGAAATCTGTGCATTTGAGGATGATTTCTTTTCCTCTATGTGATTCCTTTTCTCTGTTTAAAAAAAAAAAGCAAATGAAAGCATAGGATAGGAAAACAGACAATAAAATAGTGATGTCATATTAGCATTTAAAATTTTCACATATTCTTACTTGATTTAGGCACCATGGTTACCAAGATTAAATCAATTGTGGATAACTCTTATCTTGTTGACTCTTTCTGGTTCAAGAAGTATATATTATACCTTTATTATTGGCTACATTTGTGCAACAAGTACCACCCTGTCTATTCCAAGATTATAGCCAGGAATTCACAACTGCTCTTATTTCTAGGCTTTATGAGAGGGTGCCAGAAGAAAGGTGCCTAATTAGTTGTCAGCTGTTTTCTACTTCTTTCTGGTTGTGTTCTAATTATCCATTTCCTTTATGTTCTCTTGAATTTCACATTGTAAGTGCCTTGTTATGGGACACTTGCCTTCTAAGCTCCCATCTGATTTCTTTATTGCCCAGCTGCTGGTGTAGACTATCCACCAGTAGGAGAACTTAGTTTTTGACTGTTGGCTCTACTAAATGGAAGGGAACTGGTCTTAAGGATTCAAACTTAGAGGTGGAAAGTGGAGCATAGGCCAGTCTTCTATGATTTATTACATCAGTTTGTTGAAAGTTAAAAATTGTGCACAAGAGAGACATCCTCAAAGGCATCGTAACTGATTAAGAGATACATATTGATTAGATAAGTATTGATACCAGCCCACACGGGAAGGATTGGAAGTGAAAAGATACTCAATGAGAGTACTATTAGTAGCTTGTGAAAGTAAAGGGAGGAAAATGTAATTGCTTGTATGCTGTCAAATATTTTTTACCCTACACATTTTAGTTATTGAATGCTACTGCCCTGTATTGTTCTATATAGCAAATGTTTTTGATAATAGACTTTTCAATAGCAAGGTATTTTAACTTTATTTTTACTTTTTAAGGTTGATTGTATATCCTCCACCACCTACTAAAGGGGGATTAGGTGTAACTAATGAAGATCTGGAGTGCTTAGAAGAAGGAGAGTTTCTTAATGATGTAATCATTGATTTTTACCTTAAGTAAGTACAATGATAAATGGTCTTCTCATTTGTTTTACAGGTTTTGTTGTGAATCTTAAAATAAATGTCTTTATCTCTGAAGTATTTTATCTCTAGCTAAAAATAACCTACTAAGATTTGAGAGTTGAAAAATTTTGCCTACCAGAGTTTACTAGAGTTGACTAATTGAGTTTCCTTTACTTCCCATTGATACTATATACTTCAGAAGTTACTGGTTTTTTGTTTTCGTTTGTTTGTTTCTGATTTATACTTCTTTGAGTACGGTATTATTGTGGTGAAGGAAGTACTTAACATCATTACAGATGAGTTTGGGAATTGAGAAGAAGCAACTCCGTGTAGTTATCTATCATACCTTTAAGTGCTCTAAGAGTTGACTGTCATTTTACAAATCCATATCACTATTCCATTAAAAAGTAATTGTCAACTTTTTGTATGGCCAAGCTGAAGGTATAGATAGGGAAGTTTTATAAACTTTCGGGGGCAAAGATAATTTGTGTCTAGCCCCCATTGTGGATTGTTATCCCTAGACCTACATTTCCAACAATTCTTTCAGATATCTCCCACTGAGTATTTCACTGACCCCTCTCAAACCAACTTTATTGTCATCTTGCCTAAGCCCTATTGTTTTACTGATAATACTATCCTTATTCTAGTTACTTAGGCTCAAAATCTCACATTATCATTTTCTCTTCATCTCAGACATTGTAGATTTAATCTTTGTAAGTTTGATTTGTGTCTTTTTTATGTCTTCCGTGTCTCTATTTAACTTTTTGAACATTTGGAATATAGTTCTAATGACTCTTTTAATGTACTTTTCTGCTTATTCACACATCTATGTCAGTTCTGGGGTCGATTTGAACTGACTGATTTTTCTCTTTGTTGTAAGTTATATATATATATATTTTTTAGCTTCTTTGCATGTCTAGTGATTTTTTATTGGATGTTGGGTATTTTTGTTTGCTTTTGGTGAGGAATATTGGCCCTGAGTTAACATCTCTTGCCAAGCCTCCTCTTTTTGCTTGAGGAAGAGTGTCCCTGAACTAACATCTGTACCAGTCTTCCTCTATTTTGTATGTGGGATGCCTCCACAGCATGGCTTGACAAGTGGTATGTAGGTCTGTACCTGGGATCCGAACATGTGAACCCTGGGCCTCTGAAGCGGAGTGTGTGAACTTAACCACTATGCCACTGGGCTGGCCCCGGGTGCTGGGTATTTTTATATTCCTATAAATATTCTTGAGTTTTGTTCTGAAACACAGATTATTTAACACAAATTAAAAACAGTTTGAGACTTTTAAGGGTCTTACTTTTTTAAGATTTGTTAGGTGAGACCAACAAATTAATCCCCACTACTGAGGAAAGACCCTCTGAGTACTCTACCCAATGCCTGATGAATTACGAGGTTTTCCAGCCTGGCTGATAGGCAGCGGCACTGTTCCTGCAGCCTGCATGATGCTGGGTTTCCCTCTAATCTTTCCAGATAGTTCCTTCCCGAAGCTTGGATATTTTCCTTATATACATGCACTGATCAATATTCTGCTAAATACTTGAGGAGGACTCTCTGCAGATGTCTGGAGTTCTCTTTCTAGACAGCTCTTTTCTTTTCAGTATTCTCTTCTGCAAACTTGAGCTGCTTGGTTTCTTCAAGCTCTCAGCATCTCCTCCACTCAGGGGGTCTGTCAGTCTCCACCTGGGTTACTCCTTCCTGTGCTGCAGTCTGGATGCCATCAAGGCAGTAAGCTGGGGCATTAGTGGAGCTCACCTTGTGTGTTTCTCGTTTCTCAAGGATCACTGTTCTTGGTTACCTGATGTCTAGTGTTTGGAAAACTATTGTTTCATATATTTTGTCCTATTTTTTGCTTGTTTCAAGCAGGAGGGTAAATCTGGTCCCTGTTATATTATCTTGGCTGGGAGCGGAAGTCTCCATTATCATTGTCTCTCTCTCTTTTTTTTTTTTTGCTCAGGGCGAATCAGGAAGATTCGCTCTGAGCTAACATCTGTGCCAGTCTTTCTCTATTTTCTATGTGGGATGCTGCCACAGCATGGCCACTGATGAGTGGGGTAGATCTGTGCCTGGGAACCGAACCTGGGCTACCAAAGTGAGTGCCCCTAACTTATCCAGTAGGCCACGGGGCTGGCCCCTTCCATTATCATTGACTCTTAACCCTCCCTTGCCTCTTTACTCAGTGGCCAATTTTAGTAGATTCTGTCTTTCAAATTTATTTATTCTCTTTCCTCTGTCATCATGATCTTTCTAGTACTCCTTATCTTACCTAAATTGTTAGTCTGTCTTTTTAACTAGTCTCCTTGTATCTTTTGTCTCTATTTTTTCCTATCCCTTAAGTAAATTATTACTACCGTTATTCTTCTTAAACTAATCCATGAATTCAATTCCCATTAGAAACTTTGAGCTTTTCTTATTACCAGTCGAAATGAGTTCAGACACAGCCTGGCATTTGAGGATGTTGATATGACAGTAATCTGTCTTTTCAGCCATCTACTAATAACCCTACACATACTACATAGTCCAGCAGAATTGAATTACAAACAGTTTACTAGACAAAACCCATCTTTATGCGCTCTTCTGCCTTAATACCCTGTGTTATTTTTGCTTTCTGGAATACTTTCCCCTTCCTCTCAGCCTGTTGAATTTTTTTTTTTTTTGGGGTGAGGAAGATTGGCCCTGAGTTAACATCTGTTGCCAATCTTCCTCGTTTTTTTTGCTTGAGGAAGATTGTCCTTGTGCTAACATCTGTGCCAGTCTTCCTCTATTTTATGTGGGGTGGTACCACAGCATGGCTCTGTGAGCGATGCCAGGTCTGCACCTGGGATCTGAACCCACAAACCCTGAGCCACTGAAGCGGAGCCTGTGATGCCACTGGGTCAGCCCTGAACCTGTTGAAATTTTATTCTTCTTCCAAGGTTTCTCTCAAGTGGTACTCTCATACAACTTTTCCTAATCTTCTAAACAAATATTATTAACTTTTGTAATACTTCATTTGCATCTCTTTTATCGTACTTATAAATATTTTGCCTTATTTTAAAGTTATTTGGTGGTATTATGATCATTCTCCTTCGAAAGGTTAAGCATCTTACATCTTACTTATTTTTGTATCCACCTAATTGTGTCAAATTTATAGTTTGTGAGATGAGTTGAATCATCTTAGGTGTTAATTTTGTTATGTTTCATTGGAATTAACTAATCAAGTTTTATTTCTAATTCAATTCTAATAGTATTTTTCTATACTTACTTTTCACTGAACCACCCATATCTCTGTCTCACTGACTGCTTTTCAGAGGAGACTCTTTAAAGATTGGCACCTGAGCTAACAACTGTCACCAACCTTTTTTTTTTCTGCATTTTTCTCCCCAAATCTCCCCAGTACATAGTTGTATATTTTTTAGCTGTGGGTCCTTCTAGTTGTGGCATGTGGGACACTGCCTCCGCGTGGCCTGACAAGCGGTGCCATATCCGTGCCCAGGATCCAAACTGGTGAAACCCTGGGCTGCTGAAGTGGAGCCCGTGAACTTAACCACTCGGCCAGGGGGCCGGCCCCAGAGGAGATTCTGACTCTTTTTTGTAAACTATTTTCTGTTTATTTTTTAAATTGACGAATAACTTTCAAGTAGTAAAGTGCATAAATCTTAAGGGTACAACTAATGAATGTTCATATATGTATGCACCCATTTGTCATCATTCAGATCAAGAGGAAGAGCACTTCCAGCTTCCTTTGCATCTCCTTCCACGTAGTGTACTCTCCCCTTAACCATGTCAGAAAAATTCCAAGTTGTGTTTGTCTTTTATGCTTTATTATTATTATTATTTTTAACTTTTTTTTTTGAGGAAGGTTAGCTCTGAGCTAACTGCTGCCAATCCTCCTCTTTTTGCTGAGGAAGACTGGCGCTGAGCGAACATCCATACCCATCTTCCTCCACTTTATATGTGGGACGCCTACCACAGCATGGCATGCCAAGCGGTGCCATGTCTGCACCCGGGATCCGAACCGGCGAACCCTGGGCTGCCCAAGTGGAATGTGCGAACTTAATTGCTGCGCCACTGGGCTGGCTCCTATTTCTTGATTTTTTTTAAGCAATTACAAGGTCATTTTCAGACCTACACGAACTATTAAGAATAGCCGAGTTCTTTAATTATGAAGGCTTTAATCACTGAATGATTGAATTACAAGCTTATGTTGAAGAGTTGTTTTAGTATAGAAGTGGACTAAGTATTTAGAGATTAGTCATGTCTCAGAGTTATTAACATTTTCATAGATTTATTTAGGAGTGTCAAATTTCAGTTTTATATTTGATTGTGTGATTCTTTGGTTAATAGTTCCTTCTGCCCTCACTTCTTTGGATTGTAAGCTCTCTGAGGGCAGGTAGTTTTTTCTTTCCTCTCATTTTGTGTGTCTAGTGTAAATATGGTGCTTGGCACGTTAGGAATTTCATAAATATTTGTTAAGTAAATGAATAAATAAGTGGGCAGTTTCTGCTTTAATGATCTTAATGAAAGATCAGGTAACTAAAGAACAAATAAAGCTGAAATCAGAGCAAATTACAAGATTGCTTTGAATCTAACTAGACATAAAAATGAAGATTTCTAGAACATATGAGAGAATTGGGTGAAGACCAGGTAAAGTCTAAAAAATAACTTACTTTTGTGGTGTGCTACTTTATAGGTATCTTATATTGGAGAAGGCATCGGATGAACTTGTCGAACGAAGTCACATTTTTAGTAGCTTTTTCTATAAATGCTTGACGAGAAAGGAAAATAATTTAACGGAAGATAATCCAAGTCTTTCGTAAGTCAGTCTTCCAATGTACTTAAGTTTTAAGAGGAAAATACACTATTTTGATGCTCCTGGTGAAAGAACTTCTTGTGGTGCTTCCTGCAGTGAGCTGTATTCCCACCTGTGCTGTCCTGGCCTGCGTGCTCTGAGAGGCGTTTCTCACCCTTCCGCTGTTCTGCTCCCTGTGATGGGGAGGCTGACACTCGGAGGCCAGGCCGCCTTTCCAGTTGCATGTTCTGTGGGGGACACTGGAGGTTGGAGGCCGAGGAAGGGAAAAGCCAGGCTGTTTCTTCCTTACCCTCCATGCCTTGGATTCTGGCAGTGGCCGTTTCCTCTCGCTGGACAGACCTGCTGGAGCTCCAGCTTGTGTCTTCTGGTCCTGCTTCTTCCCCTGGCCCGTCCGTGTAGGGGATGGCAGTTTCCTGCTGTGCTCATCTCTGCTTGCCTCACTGCTCTCTCTTTTGGCCTTGCACTTTTTCTATACCAGTGTCGCCAATTCTCTGTATTACGTTTTATCTGTCTTAAATATATAGTGTGGTTTTTGTTTTCCCAGTCGGACCGTCACCAACATACTACTTAAACTGATGTAACTATACAACATAACATATTTGTTCCCACACTTTAGCTGAATTTCTGTCCACATGTTTTTTGGTTAGTGCTAAACCTATGGAGCCGTAGATAGGGATAGGCCAAAAGGAGGAGGGAGTTGTTTTTATTTCCTAGACGGCAGTGCTTGGACGTTGTAGCATGGAGCCGCTTCACCCCTCTCCCCGCCCCAGCAATGCGTGTGATAGTCTGTGTGCTAGACCCGTGATAAAATGAAGAGTTTTTATTTTTAAAACAGTTAGTGTAAACGTATATCTACCACTTTACAACTTATAAGGTACATGTTTGTATATTATTTTCTCTCATGACAAGTCCTTTTAGATATGTGGGGCATGTATGTCATATCCCAGTTTTTCAGACGAGGAAGCAGATCGGTGAAGATTGGCAGACTCTGCTGGGGGCAGAACTGGTTGGTACTTACGTCTTCATCTTCTACCCTCCAGTCTGGAGAAGTTTCTGTTGCACTGGACTGCCTTTAAAATGTGGCTGTGAGAGTGTGTTTCATCCCTTTAAAATAATAGGAATAATAAGCAAGTAAGAAGATAATTAAGTGGATAAGGTGTTTTGTATTGTTGGTGCAAGAGGGTATGAATAGGGAGAGTGTTAACATTTATTGAGAGCCTGCTTGGAACCATGCCAGCGAACATAAAGTCATTTTGTTGGATTCTACAATAATCTTGTGAGATAAGTGCCATTGTCTTTATTAATTGCAGCTTAAAGAATTTAGATAAGTTATCTGAATTTGGATGTAGCTTTCCAATTTCAAAGTTCAAGCTCTTTCTGTTGTTTCTAGTGTTGTGACCATGTAATTTATGGTCTAAATTGGGACACTTGAGAGAGTAAAAGGAGCCTTTATTAATAGTTAACACTGGGCAACACATGTGTGCCGGGGCTGTCCTAGACAAACTAGGATGTGTGGTCATCTACATTTTGAGTGTCTTTATAGATTTGGAACTTGTATTGACGGACAATCCCTGTCAGCATTAATTACGGAGAAAAATTTGCAATTTGAAAATATTCCTGATACTCAGGATTAGCAGAGAGGGTTATATGGAAGGAGAAGATTTATTAAATAAATTTGATATTTAACATTTCTGATGCCCTCCTGTTCTATTTTATTGATATAGAAATTGACAGTTGGTACCATGCATTTAATCCCACATTTTATTTTAAGATTACTGGTCAATGTAGAGATTATGAATTTGGCATACCACCTAGACATTGAGGAAATGAAAGTAAGTAGATTCTGCTATATTTTTAGATTTTTAAAAAATTAAAAAAAATTTTTAAATTAGGCATTGTATGCCTGATCATATATAAAAGTAATACAAAACAGTTACATGAGTGGCGTATTCCAGGGTAAGATATATGTGTAAGACACTAGATACATATACTATGTATATGTTTTATGTACCACATAGTATATATACCATATATAGTGTATATATATATCTCTCTCTAGCATCTTACATATAGTATATATATAGTAAAGTGTATAATCTCTCTATATAGTATATATAGTATAGTATATAGTATTTACTATATATATAGTAGACATATAGTATAGTATATTATATATAGTATATATTATATTGTGTCATATATATATACACTATATATAGTACTATAGTATCTTATATATACACATACATGTATATATGGGTATGCGCGCACACACACAAATACTCATACTAATGCTTGGCCTGATATGTGTATAATTAGTATTCACACAAAGAATCTCTACAAATATGTAAAATAAACAAGATACTGCAGAAACAAAGTGGCAAGGGTTATAAACCTTAATGGCCAGTAAATCCCTGACGGGAGGCTCAAACTACTAGTGTTAGGAAATTGCAAACTAAATGATACAAAATCTCATTATGATGATTTCTGAGGTCCTTCCAGATGTGGCTTCTGTCCATCTTCCTAAACTCATCTTACAACATTCTCTCCCCTCAGTTACCATACTTCAGCTCAGCCCACCTCCTGTCAGTTTTCAAATATGCTAAGTTCTTTCCTATTTTCTTTCTTTTTTAAAAGTTTTTTGGATCAAGCCATTTTATTGAGAGGCTTCGGGGGCGGGTTGAAGGGCTGGGAGGACAATGCGATCCGATGTCCTTGGCCTGGCCAGTATCTCCCCAGCTTCACAGTCACTGAAAAACTCTATTTTATGACTAAAATTTCTTCTCCTTGGACTTTTTTTATTTCACAACATGATTTCTAATAATTTATTTCTTTGTTTGCTTGTTCATTTTCTGTTCTCATCCTAAAGTATGAGCTTCATGAGGTCAGGAACTTCATCTATCTTATTTTCTGTTCTATTCCCAGTGCCTTTTGCTCAGTGCGTGGAACATGCTAGGAACTCAAAATAAAAGATAATAATCATGTATATCATTGGATGGGGAGAGAACTGTTAGACATTTAATTGGGGATTTTCTACCCAGTTAGGAACTGAGAATAAGAGATTATGTTGTGGCCCCCATAATCTTGTCTCTCCTCCTTGCCCCATCCTGTGTCTAATCTATTCCCAATCAAATGAGGTTAGAACAATCAGGAAATCTTCCAGACATCAGCATAGCAAAGGAGAACCAGGGGTCGGTCCTTAGGATCTCCAAATGGAAACAAATGAACAGACTGGGCACTGGCTGAAAATAGTTGTTTATAATCATTGAAATGGTTGGGTCTTTCTGAAGTAAGAAAACTCAGTAAATGTATGACTTCCGATTATTTATGAAATTAATCTTCTACATAGTGTCTAATTCCTTCCATATCTTTTAGCCCATTCTGGATCCCATCTTACTCCTAATGTGAGTCTGGTTAGATACTCAGATGAACAGGGATGGGGCAAAAATGTCTGTTTCCTGTATTACTTGGTATATAAATATATAAGGACTTAATGATTTATGTAATTCCCTGTATAAAAAGAGGTTCTTCAGGGACTAAGCCAGAAGTCACATACCACCTCCTTTATGCCACTCTTAAATGCCATCCCTTTCCTACAACATTTTTTGACATCCAAACTTGGTTTGATTATCTTCCTTCCTTAACCTCCCTGATATGGTGTTCGTGTGTCCTAACACTTCTCTAGATGGCTTTCCTGGATGCTATTAGAGAATTCCTTTGTCTCTCTTCTGACACTTACGTTTTAGTTATTTGTTGTAGTTTTTTATTCTGCATTCATTATTTTGTAAATTCCTTTAGGTCATTGTGTATGATTTTCATTATTTGTTCTTAGGAACATAATAAATATTTGTTGAAGAAATAAAATGAAAGATGGATGAATGTTGGATATACTTAACTCGTTGTCCTATAGTTTCCTTGTATATGAAATGAAGGGAGTTGAGTTTCATCTTTAAAAATCTAAGAATATATGCCTCGTTTCTCCTCTTCCAGTAGGTTTTAACACCTCCCTCGTCACAGGTATAAGATTTAGACAATTCTGCTAAGGCGTAATGATAATATTTTATATCATGCCCAGATGAAACTAAACAGAATAAATAGATATAGCTGTGTTCAGTTGCTGAGCCACTTTTGGAATCTATAAAACGTTTTATAAATTGTTGCCTTTCTTCTATCCATTACATTATTGTTTATAGTGATCAAATTTAAGAACAACCAGGAGTTAATAAAAGGAGATAATTTTCTAGTGTGTTAAATGTTATATATCTTGAAGAAGATGGTTAAATAAACTAAACCTAGCATTTTTCGGTATATAAAAAATACTCTTGGAATCTTTATCTTAAATTTTAAATTTTTTTATATACTAAATATATCTCTTTCATATTCCCAGAATGGCGCAGAGAAGACATAAAAGAGTAAGAACATGGACTCGTCATATAAACATCTTTAATAAAGATTACATCTTTGTGCCTGTAAATGAGTCGTGAGTATTTCAGATTATTTAAAAATAAACTTGGAGTGCAGAAAAAATATTTTGTATATTTTTAGATTAATAATCAGTAAAAAATATGGGTACATAAATCCCAGGTATTATTATTTATTTTTAAAGAAATAGCTAAAACAATGAGTTACTTATCTTGGATTTTGGTTTGACAGTGGTTATGTTGTAAGTATAGTGAAAAAAATAAAATTACAAATGCCCTAAAGACTATAATGACTGAGACATTGAATTTTTATTTTTGGACTCAAGAAAAGATTTTCTAAATAAAACGTCAAAAGATTTTAGGAAGAATCTTCAAATATTTAAGAGAACAAGCCATTTAAGCACTAAGAGAAAAAAGGTGATACTATGAGTCTGTTTGTCTATTTATTAGAGCAGATCCTCAACAGGAAACACTGATCATATGAAAGTAAATAAGTTTGAATTACTCAGATTTCACCCTAAGTCTTCTTCCTAATTTAATTAGTTTGGGAATGTGTGTTCTATGTTCTATCTGATATTACAGTGGGCTTCTTCAAAATCCCTATGAAATCTGTCACATCTACTTTCCCAGCTGTAGCTCTAGGACACATTCTTCTGCATCATTTCCATCTTTTGTTATTGTGTTTCTTTTTCAACAGGTCTCACTGGTATCTTGCAGTCATTTGTTTTCCGTGGTTAGAAGAAGCTGTGTATGAAGATTTCCCACAAACCATGACCCAGCAGGCCCAGGCTCAGCAGTCCCAACATGGCAACAAAGCAATAGGTGATAAGCTTCACGTAGATGATGGTGTTAATAATGATGACAACAGTAAAAAGATAGAGTGAACAATATTAAGTTAAAAGATAGTATAGTTATTTATTGTCATTAAACTTATTAGAATAAAGAATAAGAAGTCTGAAATTTTCACGATAGATGCCCAGCCTCCTGTATAGACAAATGTAATTCTTAAGTTATACTGTTTTATCAGGGTTTTTTTTGCTGAGGAAGATTCGCCCTGAGCTAACATCCATTGCCAATCTTCCTCTTTTTGCTTGAGGAAGATTCGCCTTGAGCTAACATCTGTGCCAGTCTTTCTCTATTTTGTCTGTGGGTTGCTGCCATAGCATGACTGATGAGTGGTGTAGGTCTGTGCCTGGGAACTGAACCTGTGAACCCGGGCCACCGAAGCAGAGCATGCTGAACTTAACCACTAGGCCGTGGGCCCAGCCCATATATCAAGTTTTATAATAGCACTTGTTATGGAATAATCTTGCTAACGTGACTAAGAATTCATGCTGTGATCTTCAGGCATAGCTTGAAATCTCCCTTTTTTCCTTAATATGAATGAACACACTTCTTCTTGACACTGGTAATTTGGCTAGGTAATATCTCCTATAATATATTAATATCTCTTATATTAGTATTACTATATGATAATAATATATAATACAGTATATTAGTAATATTAATATATTGATAACAATATAATAATTAATATTAATTATTTATTAATACTATAATATCTTATAGGGGTTTCTTATAATTCTTCCATTTTCTTATGTTACAATCCAAATTTTAGTTAAATAAGCCTACTTTCTTTGAGGAAAAAAAATCAAAATTATGTGTTTTATAGTTGTAGCCTAAGCAGCAAGAGGAATTAATAATGGCCATTACCATTAATACTGGCCAGAATGCTTCTTTAGAGGGAGAGAAAGAAAAACTGATAAAGCTACTGATCATGTTCAATTTTCTCTCATCCTCCTGTGCTTCAAAAGTGTATTTATGCAACACATCGTAGGTTAGAAGAACCATTACTAGAGAAATTAACAATCCTCCACATTAAAACAGCAGACATTTCAATTAGTGACCTGTCTTTGAAGATCATCTTTTTATTGGAAACTGGCTCAGTTAACTGGTATTTCAGGTTTTGGCTTTGGGCTTTATGTGCTGTCTGATAACAGCTAACCATTGTTAGTTTTATCTGTTGATTGAATTTGTTTTCATACGTTAAGCATGAAAAAAAGTTAAATAGATCCCAGGTATTTTTTTCCCTTTAATAACTACTGTGCATACAAATTAGAGGTTATGCTTATCTAAATGCTTTGTATTAAACATAAACACTCATAACTGCTTTGTTATTTCTAACTAGACAATGATCAACATGCTACTTCAACACTATCCTTGGCTACAGAGGATTCCCAAGTAAGTGTGATCTTTATAAATGTGAAGGAAGGAAGACTCATGAATACAATAATTTTATCCGTAAAATAGGGGGCCATGATGGCTATCGGTGGACCGTAGTTAAATTCTGCTGTTTCATGATTCTTTGATATATTTTTTGGAGGTAGGAAAGAAAACAAGAGAAATTATTCTTCTTCTTGCATCTGTTAAGCTTACTTTAACTCCCTAGGTTTGTTTATTTAGTAGTTTATCTGATCATCTTGGTTGGCTACTTTTCTAATTTCTATGGGTTCGATGTACTTTTATTCTTCATTGTGTCAACAGTTTTCTGAACTTAGTGTAATTAATGACCTAATCAAGCATATTTTATAGTCTACTTTCTATTATTGTAAATTGTTGGTAAAAATCATTCAAAGTAGACACAAGGTCAATGCTATGACTCCTGATGCTAAGATAGTCACTGTTAACTTTTCTCAGTATGGACCTCTGAACTGGTATGCATGGTCTAGATTTGGTGTCCTAATTGATTCAGGAAGCCACCTAATGATTTTTTGTGTGTATAGACAGCAGCAGCCTCCCTGGCATCAGCCTCTGTCTTTACTGTCATTGGTACAGGGAGGGCAGAAGGAAGGAGGTTTCCTTTTCTGCTGTTACAGTGGCAGGATAGGGCAGTTCCTTCTTCCTTCTAGAGCCATGTTTCCCAAATTGGGTTCCTTGGAACACTTGTTCTAAGATGCAGTTTATGATAAAAAAAAATTCTGTGGTCAGTTAGGTTGGGTAAACCCTGTGTCATGTTCTTCTCTTAGAGATTCACTATTATGTTAGAATAATAATGGTACTGAGAAGTTCTGCATTGAAGAAATCTGTTTAAGTTTGATCTGTTGTTTCTCAAGTTTATCAAGAAAAACAACAAAACACTCCATCCCTTTTCCCTTAATACACATTAATACTCTGCTTCTTGTGCTTCGAAGGGAAGAAATGTATCTCTACTGACATCATATATTAAATTAGAGAATGTAGATAAGGACAGGTTAAATTAACTTGTTTATCTTTGCTTAAGATGGTAACTGTGAACAGAATAAATTAAAGTTTCAAGTTGTTTTTTAGGCGACGTTAAAGCTCCATAATTTCTTGAGGCCACATATAAAAGTGTATAAACTCCTGTTTCACCAGTGTAAGAAAATAAATCAATTAATTTTTGAAAAAATGAAGTTGGCCTACTTCAGATAATGAAAATAACTCTTATTTGAAATTTTAATTTCAAAGTGTTTTAAACATTTTAAAGAGTAACTGAATATTAATTTATTTAAACTAGCTTTAATTGCAAAGTCATAAAAATTCATGTTATTTCAGAGTACCGAGACGAATATGTCAGTACCAAAGAAAATGTGTAAAAGGTAGGTACAAGCTGTAATAATACAGTTTTTTCAGATATTTAGGTTTAATTCATATACAAATATGTATATCTTGATTTGTTCATTTTCTTTTCATAGGCCATGCATTCTCATACTAGACTCCTTGAAAGCTGCTTCTATACAAAACACGGTTCAGAATTTACGAGAGTAAGTGATGACAGTTTTACCCTCAGTCTCTTATCTAAAATCTCAGTAACTTTGAAGCTGTCTTAAGAATTACTGAAAAGACTATCAATTGTATTTTATTATGTATTTAGATGAGGCCTATAAATCTAATCAGTAATCAATATTCCCTATTATGTGTTAATATTTAAGTATTAATATTTCTCAAGGATTATATCCAAAGTAAATTTGGAATTTTTATTCATAATTGCACAAAAAGCATAATTTTACAACGGAGCATTGCAAATATTAGTGGTTATCAAAGTAGCACTTTACAAAAAAATAAGAACTCTTTCACATTCTTATTACATGAGTGTGTGTGTATATACGTATAATTTTGTAATTTACTATGGGACCTGGAAAAAACTAGCAACTAAAGTTTTAAAGTAATTTGTCAGTTTACTTTGTAATATAAATGACTTTATGTATATGAATTGTAAAAGTTGAGTTGTTGAAAAAGTCTAGCTTTTAGTTTGAAATTCAAATGATTTTCTTTAAACTAGCACTGTCAGCCTCGCTTACTGTAATTTGTACTGTTAAAGTTCAGTCTTTGGAAATTTTGCTTGAGGCAACACATCTGGCAGAGATTTCTACTTGAGTCACTACACTTTTTGATGATTTCAGGTATTTAGAGGTAGAGTGGGAAGTTAAACGAAAAACTCATCGTGAATTCAGCAAAACAAACATGGTGGACCTGTGCCCTAAAGTTCCTAAACAAGATAACAGCAGTGATTGTGGAGTATATTTACTGCAATATGTGGAAAGCTTCTTTAAGGTATGTAAAGATATAAACAAGTTTTTTATTCACAATTACAAGCATACAATCACAAATTAGTGGGCAAGCAAAGAAGCAGGAAAATGTGACAGGTAATCAAGAAAGGGAAAAAAAAAGAAATAGAACCACATATAGTCCAGATATTGGAGTTTGCAAATAAGAACTTTAAAATGATTTGATGAATGCGTTAGGGAAAATAGTCAAAGATGGACAAATAGATGAAGAGATGGAATCTACTAAAAAAAAAATCAAGTGGGCATTCTAGAACTGAAAGTGCATAATGATATATCTGAATTTAAGGACGTGTTGGATGGGTTTGTTAGCAGACTGGATACAGCATATGATAGGATTAAAGAACTTAAAAAAATACAGTAGAAAGTATCCAGCTGTAGCTCAGAGAAAAAATAATGTAAAGAAGAGAACAGAGCATAAGAGACAAATGTGATACAGTCAGAAAGTCTAATTTACATGTAATTGGAGTTCCAGAGGATTGTGGGGGGAGAGAAGAGAGTAAGGCAGACACAAATGTGAAGAAAAATTCTCAAAACAAAAAGACTCATGTTCGAGAAGCTCAGAAAACCATAAGCTAGATAAGTACAATAAGTGTGGGTGTTATTTTCTAGCTCATCAGAGACTCTGTAGGAACTGTAGCAATATCAAAGAAGAATTCTAAATAGCTAGGAATCACTCTTTGCTGTTTGAACTGTCAGCTCATTGCTTCAGTCGTTACCAGTATTATTGCTGAAGTGGGTATAGGAGCAGCATATTTTTGACCAGAAGCTTGCTTGGAGAATCCTTAAAGATACTTTCAAAGCATGCAAGTTGTAATATGCAGTTATAACTTTTGGTATGATTGGGATGGAATGATAATATATTGTAGAAGATGGTGCACATTATGGAAACTATTAAATATGTCATGTTGATTTTTTCCTTTTTTATTCCACACTGGAGCTTCATTATAGGGTGACAATTCTGGTCTTCTAATACTCTTTCCAAAGAGGTTTGATTTTGTTTTTATTGCATAATATTATTACATAACGTATTCTGAGTCTGTTACACAATTCTACTTTATATAGCCCCAGTCAGTAGAATATACTTCTAATAATGTTGTAGCAGCATTTAAAATTCCTGGAGGGAAAACTTGAAAAATTAAACCTTGTGTTTTACAAATTGCTGCACTAATGTAACAGAGCTTAGTTTGAAAAAAAGAGGTTTGGGATAGACCACTTAAAACTTGTGGAACTTTGTAACTAACCCTTAACAAAGACAGTGTTAATTCTAAAAAGAATATTTGTACAGTTAAATCTCCGCTGACTTTTGCTCCTAGAATCGCAGTCAGTCCATCCTGTAAGCTTTATACCCTGGGACTCTTAATTCCTTCTTCAGGATTTAAGTCCTTACATCTGGCTTCTAATAGTTTCATCAAATCTGGAAACATGATGTAGGGGTGGCCTTCTTCAGCAGTTAGTAATTTTTTTGAACACAGAAGGAAATGTCTTTGCAGGTGCAACTTGTATCTTCTCAGTTAAGCTTTAATATAGTGGAAAATATGGCAGTTCTTTAAGCCATGGCTACTTTTTGCACTAAAAAGGCCCTTCTGCAGGATTTCCTATTTTTTATTTGAAATTCTTCATTTACTGCTAAGGCTTTCTTTTTGTTTTAATAGTTTCAGAATATTAACATGTTGGAAAAAAATTGTGTTCAAACCAGCCTGACTTTTGCATTATGCTGAATCATTCTCTATTTACCAATTCTGTTTGCACTAATTCACATGAACATGCCTTGTAGCAGAATGAATGATATTAATTTTGACGTTGAAAAGTTGGCAACTTAATGAAAATGTTCTAAAGTTGATTGTAGTGATGGTTGCACGACTTGGAATATACTGAAAACCATTCAATTGAATACTTTGGGTGAATTGTGTGGTATGTTAATTATATCTCAGTAAAGCTGTTATTTAAAAAAAGTTAGCAATTTCTCATTTCTTGTAAAAGTGAAATCAAAACAAATTTAAATTATACTACTAAGGTGATTGCATTTTTTTCTTTTCTCTTGTTAGGATCCTATTGTTAACTTTGAACTTCCCATTCATTTGGAGAAATGGTTTCCTCGTCATGTAATAAAGACCAAAAGAGAAGATATTCGAGAGCTCATTTTGAAACTTCATTTACAGCAACAGAAGGGCAGCAGTACTAGTTAATCTGCACAAGCTTGACACAGGTGTTCTATGCGATTACTGGAAAGCTGCTTACCAGCATTTGTGTTAGCAAGCTCACAGAGAAGAAAATAACTTGCAGTAGTTTTCTAAGTCATTGAATATTATTTAAACTGTATAAGATATATTATTAGAATTGTTGGGATCTCATAGATGGAGTGGAAATGGGAGTGCTGTAGATAAACTTAGATAGAAATTAAAATTTCATAAATATTTGATATTTTTCTGATTAAGTATGCTTGGATTATGCAATAGCATATGTAATGTGGGAATGTGTTTGTAGATGATGAAGCGGTGTCATCCGTACTTCCACAAACCTAGGAGGCGGGGCAGTTAGGTCCTCCCCGGTGCCAGCCCCAGTACTTGTCAAATTTGTTGACAAGTCACATTATATTGTAATTCTATTCTTTGCAGCTCAAGCATGCAGTATGAATACTGTGTATTTTTTAAAAGAATTTAGTATGAAGGCTTCAGAAAATGCCATTTACGGCATCCCTTCTGTATAGTGTAAAAGAAGACATAACGTTAGGAAGATGATAAAATTCACTCTTTCAAAGCGCAGCTTATTTTTCTCAATCGCTAAATGGAACTGTTACTCTGCTCTAATTGTTATTTGTTTTCCATTTCTTTTCATGTCATTTGTGGGGATCTGAGAATTTAGTTCATTCATTCAGAGTGAAATTTGGAACAAAAAATTTTAGCTATCCAAAATAGGTTTTTAAAAATTATATATATAGCTCAACTTAGTTTATTTGAGGTATAGCTATATAAACACTGACTCCTATCCTATCCTAATATCCCAGAATATATGTTTCTGTAAGTATGGAAGAAAAAATTGGTGTCCTCATAACTTTAATTAAAAAAAAAAACCTCAAGTTCCTATTTATTAATTATTAGAACTAAATATGTAATTTTGTAGCTCTGTTTACCCAGTATTCATGTGCAAAGCCAGATTGCTCTCATTGCTTTTATATTTTTAAATTGTAGTTTTTAGAGACCTGTGATCCCCATAGAGCATATGTGCAGGTAACAGTTCTGAACTCATGAGATGATGGTGGTATTATATATGATTAAATACTTCGCAACCTTCTAATGTTATCAGGAATATTTTGAGGGGACAATTATATTGTATTTTCTTAGGTAAGAAACGTGTTTTTTAAGAATATCGTTTTAATCTTCTGTTTGAAGCATCTCCTGAATTTACATTGTAACTGTATATAAAGCAGTGAAGAAAAGGCAGTTTAAGATAAAGGTAGAAGTCGGGACGTTTTATTTCAAAATCATGTGAATTGAGGGGGTCAGTTAAGCCTCAGTGTCCTTAAGTTTTTGTTAATCTTGTCAACCATCTTTATACTGGGGATTTCCTATAAAGATGGTTATAATTACGTGTTTCATTCCCAATTTATGTGTGTGTGGGAGGGGACTTTTGTAGATGACTGTTAATTATTTTGTAAATCTAATTTTGGGAAAGCAAGTGTATATTATATCTTCTTGTGACTTCTTAACTTTTTTGTTTGTTTTTCAAAGATACCACTGTCCTTTATCATGTTTTGAAGGTTGCTTAAAATTCATTTTCCTAAATTCATGTGGAAATAATGCTTTGAGAATATCAGCATTTTATATTAAACGTTTCCAATTCATTAAATTGAAGTGTAATTTTTTTCTTAAGAAAAGCGAGCCATTCTTAGAAATAAACTTTAAATTGTATGATACCCAGTGAAAATCGTATAACTGATGCTTACATTAATTTTTCTTCTTATTTTAATAGGCATATAGTTAATTTGATTTTCAGTTCGGGGCACAGTTTTTGAGCATCTACTTATAGCCGGCAATTTGCTAGGTACAAAAAATGAACAACAGCTCTTACTCTTGAGTCATTTGTGCTCTAATGGGAGAAATGGACATATGAACATTTTCAATTTCTCTGGTAAAAGCAGTCAGAGTTTCTCTGAGAGCACAGGAAGAAGTTCAGCCTACGTGGGTGTGTGTGTCATAGTGAGAGGTGTACAGAGGCAGTAAGGGGGTTGTTGGTGGACAGGGAAAGCTTTTCTAGAGAAGGTAATACTGTTTTTAATTCACAACTCTTGGGATTAAAAAAAATGGTAGCTTTTTTTTTAAGTCATATCCAATCACTTTAACTAGGACTTATAAAAAGTTTAATCTCTCTTAAAATCAGCTTCTTTTTATCTTTGGGGGAAGCATACCTCTAGACTTGTTATGCAGAGCCCTTTTCTAATCTGCTTCCAATATGTGTTTTGTCCTCATCTTCTCACTATCACCCAGTTTTTTGTTTTTAAAGATTTTATTTTTTTCCTTTTTCTCCCAAAGCCCCCAATACATAGTTGTGTATTTTTTAGTTGTGGGTCCTTCTGGTTGTGGCATGTGGGATGCCACCTCAGCATGGCTTGATGAGCGGGGCCATGTCTGTGCCCAGGATTCGAACTGGCAAAACCCTGGGCCATCGAAGCAGAGCGCGCGAACTTAAGCACTCAGCCACAGTGCTGGCCCCCTGTTACCCAGATTTTAGTCATATAAAATCATTCATTTATGCCTTAATTACTTTTGGCTTAATACCAAGCTTAAGCCCTTTCTTCATAGGAAATTATCTTAGGTTTCCTTTCTTTTAATACTCTTTCTTTGGAAAGGTACCCAGCTAAAATAAATGTGAAATGTCATCTGTGTCCTATATTTTTTTGTTGTGAAAATGACCTCTAATTGTTGAACTGTGTCTGGACTGGAAGAACTCTGAGTAGACATGTATTCTTTGAAGGCCTGCTTGACCAGAACTGTATAAAACCCTGTTGGAAACCAGAGGCCCCTGCTTCCCTCTGTAGAGACTCTTATAACTAAGCTTGTCCTTGTTGAAATTTGGAAACTGCCCAGGGGCTGTTAAAGGACATGGTTCTTTTAGGCTTCCTTCTGCTGGTGTGGCCTGTACCCACCCAGGTTGTCTCTTCTCTTACAACTGAGTGCATCCCTTTTGGGGGCTAGAGAAATCAGGGTCAGGACTAGTTTAGGATTCTCAAGAGAAAGGTGCTTTAGATCTTTACAAAACATTTTTTTTCCAGAGAATGTGACATAAGATATAAATTCACTGCTATTTGATAGTAAATCATAGCTTCCACAGGGATGTTGACTAATAGCTTTCTACTAGGTTTATTTGATAAAAACAACTGCCCTAATAAAAGAATTTTATCTGGTCCCATTGTGGTAAAAGATATCCTTTCTTGGTTACAAGTTCCTCATGTAGGTAAACACACTGGGCCTCCTGTTTATGAGCAAATTAAGCAATGAAGTTATCACATAGCTGTCATTTATATTGTGTGCTTAGTATGTGCCAGGCAGTATTCTAAGCATTTAACTAATTTAATCCTCACAACAGCTCTGTCATAAGTTAGCTTTACTATTCCTAGCTCATTTTGTAGATAAGGAAGAGACATAGTAAGTGGTTATAGTGAGAGATTTTCAAAGCTTTTTATCAAGGAAGGAAATTTACAAGACAGTAGCTTTATTACAAAGAGAAACAGCTCCGAGAAAACTGATTGTGTTTTGTACGTAGCTCTGTATTTCTCAAGTAGATAGGTATAGTCAGTTTGGGCATTTTATGCTCACAAATCATAGGCCCTGGAGGAACCCAGAGAACATGTGAATCTATCAGGTTTGAGTAATAGATTCAGAAAAATTGTAAAACTCAGTGAATTGTATGTGAAACGTAGTATTTTTAAGTGAACTGCTTGTTAAAGGCAAGGAGAGTGTGTTAGTAAAGAGCTTAGCTGGCTAGATTAAAGAAATTGTCTCTCCCCATCTGTTCTAATTAGCTTATCTCTCCTGCTTTCATAGCGTGCTGGTTATTTCAGAAGGGAAGTGAGAGGTACTTTGAAAGGACACCATTTTTAATTTAAGCTAATTTATAATAGTTTTAGAATGGTTATCAATTCTCAAACATAACCTTTTAAATGTTAGACCTTTCCTGTAAGAATTTGTTGTTGGAAGTTTCAAGGCTTTTGGTGCTCAGTTAAGGATTTCGGCCTTTCCTCGTTCCTTTGATTTTGGCCTATATGATTATGTTTCCTCATTTTGGGAAGATTTCTCTGGGTATTTTGATATTTGTCCTGATAGAAGGAAACCTTCCATCGTTAACAGGTATTTAAAAATCTACATTGTTTTTATCTTTCTTTGTAATATAATCTCTAAAAATAGCATTATTTGATATGACTGCTGTAAGAAATTGACTCAAATACTACTGTATTAATCTTTGATATTACTTCATTTAAACTGTTTTAAAATCTCTTTCAATAATTTTGGTTTTCCTCTTTTTGGTAATTCCTGGTTCAAAACCTACTTCCTCTTATTTCTTGTGCTGAAATTGGATATACACTTGATTTCAATAGCTAACAGTCTTGAAATAAAGGAGTAGGAATTAAATGGAGAAAAGATTGAATGCTTCACTCCTCCTCTCCTTAGGCATGCATGTCCATAATCTGAGCATTGACTTCAAAATCCAAATGGCACAAATGTCAGTTTTGCTTTATTACCTTTCATACTGTACCTTAATTCACCATCAGAAGCCTTGTTTATGCTTTCACTCTGTAGCACAAACCTACTTACCTTTAGAAGAGATCCAAGAACCTGAGAGTGCAGTTTCTTTCCTCCTGACCAACTCAGCATCCACAGACCCTTCTCTGTCTACTGCAAAGAGAGGACCTCTGGACCACAGGGAAGCTGAGAGACGGTGGTTGCTCAGAAGAAGGCGATCTCTCTTTCCTAATGGTGTAAAAACCTGCCCAGATGAAAGTGTTTCAGAGGCTGTGGCAAACCATGTGAAATATTTTAAAGTCCGAGGTAAGCAAACACCCAAACCCTTGGGCTGGGTATGAAATTCAAACATAGTTCTAACGCATTTGTTGTATCTCATTATAATTCAAATTGTATTAATTTAGACAGAGACTGAACCAAATATCATCTTTCTACTAACTAGTGAAAAAGCACTTGCTAAGAATATAATATTTATATAGTGTCAGAGGAAAGTTTGCATTGTTTTATGAGAGGAAAGATCTTTTAAGCGCTTCAAAAATACCTGTTTGGGGCCATGCTGGTGGCGCAGTGGTTAGGTTTGCACACTCAGCTTTGGTGGCCCAGAGTTTGCTGGTTTGGATCCTGGGCATGGACCTATGCACTGCTTATCAAGCCATGCTGTGACAGGTGTCCCACATATAAAGTAGAGGAAGATGGGCACGGATGTTAGCTCAGGGCCAATCTTTCTCACCAAGGAAAAAAACCCCACTTGCTTTGGTGAGGAGGAAGTGAGGAAGGACAAGATAGAGGAAAATAAAGAAGGAGAAGATAAAGTAGCAGCTCAAACTGAAGGTTCCTGTAGCCCACGGCCTGGAAAATAGTAAGTGCTCAACAAACATTTGTGAATAAACACAAAAAAGAACACACCTGATTTCACTACCATTTCATCATCTTCAGTTTATTAGCATCACATCCAGATTATGCCCTTTTATTGGCTCTTGAGCAGCAAAAAGCAAAGTTTGGGAATTTTCCAAATATCTAAGGGACATACTATGGTCAATTAAGCAATTTTGGTTAGTAAATATAAAAAACAGAGAATGAATTCACATAATGAAAAGATCAAGGATAATATTGTTTAATTAAAAATAAAATCATAGCTAACATCTGTGCCAGTCTTTCTTTATTTTGTATGCAGGATGCTGCCACAGCGTGGCTTGATGAGTGGTATATAGGTTTGCACCTGGGATCTGAATCTGCGAACCTCAGGCCGCTGAAGCAGAGTGTGCGAACTTAACCACTACACCACCAGCCCCAAAGCAAGTGTTTTTAAAATAAAAAATTTAATACCAGATATTAGATATATTTATACATTTGATTTTTTTGTTTGTTGAAGTGGCACAATGTATTAGCACCTTTTTTTCCCTAGTGTATTTATATATATCCTGATTGTGTTTTGAGGCTATCAAACATTACTAAGCAATAAGCTTTCCTTTTCCTTTTGTAATGGAAATCGGCTGACCTGGCCTTTTGTGTACAGGGCATACGCCAGAAGTGGCAAATTCCAGAGACAGTGGGAAGAGAATACAGGAACTGATGACGAGTGAGAACGATAGTTTGTAATTTATCAAAATATGAGTTCTCCTGCCTGTGTTTCACTGTGTATTGTCTTAAAATAGATCTGAATATCTAGATAGCTGCTGGTTAAACAGCGAAGAGGAGATAACCAGTCATTTAGGGAATGTGGTTATGCCTTTTAATTGCTTTGGTCTTGTGTTTTATAAATTCAAGAGATACTGTTGAAAAAGAAGCCAACAAAAAGAAAAATAAAGCATTCCTAGAATAATTGACTTTAAAATACAGATGCTATGAATGGGATCATTGGAAAGGGGCCTCATAAAGCTTAAAGGGTTGGCACAGCATATCAAGATTGTAACACTGTTGATATAGCTGTTACTGTCATGGTAAAGAGTAAATATTTTGTTTCTTATGTTTTTGAAAATAAGGAAAATGAGTATTTCAACATAGGTCTTGATTTTGAAGAGATAATTGGATTATGCCCTTAGAACCAAATGTTTGGAAACTGAAGGGAGAGATCCACTCAATGTCCAACCAAGGATCTTAGCTCTTCCCACCAAGCTTATTCAGTTAACGGTTTGCCCAATTTTTTCCTTCATAGAGAATTTAGCATCAGTTGCTAGTTGCTGTAACAAATTTGAAAAATATCTCCATTTAAGCAAGAAGCAACTGCATTTAACCTAACGATTTGTAAAATTAAACAGATATTTAGGGTGCTTGGAATAGAATGTCATTAATAGTATCCTCTTTTTTTTTTTTTAAATCCTATTTGCAGTTGGATCTTATAAAATATAGCTTTATTAAGGTGTACTTTGATGGATTATAAACTGCACATATTTAAAGTATACAGTTTGATTAGTTTTTTTTTTCAGTGTGGTTAGTTTGGACAAGTGTATTTACCCTTGAAGTCATCACTACAGTTGAGATAATGAATTTATCAGTCACCCCAACATTTTCTCATGTGCCTTTGTCATCCCTGCCTCCCTCCCTCAGTACCTGCCTTGACCCCAGGACTGAGGCGACCACTAATCTGCTTTCTATCCCTATGTGGTATTTGCATCTTCTGCATTTTTACATATAAATGTAATCATACTGTGTACTCTTTTTTGTCTGGCTTCTTTTACTCAGTATAATTATTTTGAGACTCATGCATGATTTTTTTATGTATCAATATTTTGTTGCCTTTTTTGTTGAGTAGTGTTTCATTTTATGGATATACCACATTTTGGCATATTTGAGTTGTTTTCAGTTATTGGTGAATACAAAGAAAGCTGTCATGAACGTTTGTGTACAAGTTTTTGTGGGAACATACGCTTTAATTTCTGTTGCCTAATAGGGGTGGATGGTTGGGTCACAGATGTATGTTTAACTTTTTTTTTTTACAGATTTTATTTTTCCTTTTTCTCCCCAAAGACCCCCCCCCCCCGCCCCAGTACATAGTTGTGTACTTTTAGTTGTGGGTCCTTCTAGTTGTGGCATGTGGGATGCCACCTCAGCATGGCCTGATGAGCAGTGCCATGTCCACACCCAGGATTTGAGCCGGCGAAACCCTGGGCCACCAAAGTGGAGCGCTCAAACTTAACCACTTAGCCACGGGGCCGGCCCCTGTTTGACTTTTTAAGAAAAGTTAAAGAAAAGTGCCAGACTATTTTCCAGTGTGGTTGTACCACCAGCCACGTATTAGGATTCCAGTTTCTCCACATCCTTGTGACACTTGGCATAGTAGTGAGTCTTTTTTAACTATAACTATTCTGGTGGGTATGTAGTGATATCTTATTATAGTTTTAATTTGCGTTGTCTTAATGACTAATGATGTTGAGCACCTTTGTCATGCACTCATTTGCCATTTGTATATCTTTTTTGGTGTAGAGTCTATTCAAATATTTTGCTCATTGAAAAGAGAATTGGGGTGTTTGTCTCATTATTGAAGTGCAAGAGTTCTTAATGTATTCTAAATCCAAATTCTTTGTCAGATATGTTTTGCATACATTTTCTCCCAAGGTGTGGCTTGTCTTTTTGTTTTCTTCGTAATGTCTTTTGAGGAACAGAAGTTCCTCAATAAATTTTTATAAGTCCAATTTATCAGGTTTTTTGGATCATGCTTGCTTTTGGTGTTAGCGTTAAATTTGCATAACCCAAAGTCACATAGATATTTTTCTGTCTTTTCCTGTAGAAGTTTTATAATTTTTAGGTTTTATGTTTAGCTCTATGATCTGCTTTGAGTTAGTTTTTGTATAAAGTATATATGGATCAAAGTTAAATTTATTAAAAGTCTTCTTCTTTCTTGCCTCTGCACCTTTGTGGAAAATCAGTCTTCGTTATGGTGGGTCTATTTCTTCACTCTTCATTCTTTTCCGCTGAGCTCTTTGTCTGTTTTTATGCCATACCATACTGTCTTGATTACTGTAAGCTTTATAATATCTTTGAATCACATAGTGTAAATTCTTCAACTTTGTTCTTCTTTTTCAAATTTGTTTGGTTATGCTAGGTCCTTTATCTTCCATGTAAATATTAGAATCAGCTTGCCAATTTGTACAGAAAAGGCTACTGGCATTTTGATTGGGATAGTGTTGAGTCTATGGATTAATTTGGGAAGAATTGTCATCTTAACAATATTGAGTCTTCTGTTGGGCGAGCATGATATATCCCTCCATTTATGTAGGTTTTCTTCAATTTCTCTCGGCAGTGTTTTGTAATTTTCAGTGTATAGGTCTTACACATCTTTTTTACCAGATTTATCTATTTCAGTTTTTTCGTGCTATTGTTAATGGTATTTAATTTTTGATTGTTCCTTGCTAGTATATATACATACAATTGATTTTTGCATATTGAACTTTTATTCTGTAACTTTGCTCAACTCACTTATTATTTCTAGTAGCTTTTTTGTGTATTCTTTAGGGTTTTCTACATAGGTGATCATTTCATCTGCAAATATAGTTTTACTTCCTATCTTCCAATTTGTATGCCTTTTATTTCTTTTCTTGCCCTATTGCACCAACTTGATTGTTCCATATGCTTTGGGCTGCATGATTCTGAAAGGAAAATATATTACCCTAAAAAAAGACTTTGCTCCGTACTGGATTTCTTTGTACTGGATAAGATGCACAGCCTGAGCCCTCGTAACAGGATTAAAGAGAGATTAAATGCTGGCATTTCCTTCTTCAGAATATTGTCATCGCATTTTCCCTTCCTCCACCAGTTTCCACTGCAGATTTTCTCTGCCAGAAGAGAGGCATTTGTAGATTAGTTATCTTCTCAAAAATAGAAAGTCATCTTCAGCAGTAATGAAAGGCTACATGAAAATTATTAGACAAGAATGGAACTTCTGAACGTAACTCCTTCTAGGCCAAATAGTGAAGTATGTGGTGTTTGTCTGTGGTAGAGTTTTGACTTCCTTAGTACCTCCTGCCCTGGAATCGTGCTCATGTCGCTCTTCTCTCTGCTGCTGGCAGTGTCCTGTCTAGGTTTCCATCTCTGAGCTCATGAATGCTCCAGACTTCCCCCAGTTCTGCTCCTCTATCAGAATGTGAGTTTTCTGAAGTCTATTATTCCAAGTTAGATAATTGGACCTTCTTATCAGATAGCTGCCAACTGGAAAGCTATTGGGTAAATTAAGGATGTGTTTCCTTCTGGAGGGAATTGCATTTTTTACGGTTTTATTGAGATATAATTCACATACCATACAATTCACTGACTTAAAGTACAGAATTCAGTGATTTTCTAGTGTATTCGCAGAAATGTGCAACCATCACTACCCTCAGTTTGAGAACATATTTCATCACCTCAAAAAGAAACCTCACACCCATTAGCTATCACTCTCTTATCCCTCTATCTCCCTGCCCATCTCCCCAGGCCTAAGCAACCACCGATCTACTTTTTCTTTCTATAGAAAGATTGTCTAACCTGGATATGACATATAAACGAGATAATATAATATGTGGTCTTTTGTGACTGGCATCTTTTACTTAGTGTAATGTTTTCAAGGTTTATCATTGTTGTAGCGTGTATCAGTAGTTTATTCTTTTTTATAGCCAAATAGTAACATTCTGTTGTATGGATATACCACATTTAGTTTATCCATTTGTCAGTTGATGGGCATTTGGAATTTCTCTTGAGTTTTAACTAGGAGTAGAATTGTTGGGTTATGGTATCTCTATGTTAACCATATGAGGAATTGCCAGATTGTTTTCCAAAGTAGCTGCACTATTTTACATTCCCACCAGCAGTGTATGAGGTTTCTGATTTTTCCACATCTTTGCCAGTGCTACGATTTTCCTTTTTTAAAAAAATTATAACCATCCTAGCCTAGTATGTGTGAAGTGGTATCTTGTGGTTTTGATTTGCATTTCTCTAGTGACTAATAATATTGAGCATCTTTTTATATGCTTTTTGGTACTTGAATATCTTCTTTCAAAGAATGTCTTTAGGTCCTTTGCCATTTTTTAACTGGGTTATCTGTTTTTTTTTTTTTTTTTCAGGGCAAGATTCACCCTGAACTAACATCTATTGCTGATTTTCCTCTTTTTCTCCCCAAAGCCCCAGGGCATAGTTGTATATCCTAGTTGTAAGTCCTTCCAGTTCTTCTACATGAGCTGCTGCCACAGCATGGCAACTGACAGACAGGTGGTGTGACTCCACGACTGGGAAATGAACCTGGGTCGCTGAAACAGGAGCACCTAACTTTAACCACTATGCCATCAGGGCTGGCTCTGGATTATCTTTTATTATTGAGTTGTAAGAGTTCTTCATATATTCTGGATACAAGTCCCTTATCAGATAAGTGATTTGAAAATATTTTCTCTCATTCTGTGGGTTGTCTTTTTACTTTCCTTATGATGTCTTTCATGCACAAAAGTTTTTGATTTTGATGGAGTTCAGTTTATCTTTTTGTTGTTGTTTTTCAGTATTGTTTTGGCTATTCCGGGTCCCTTGCAATTCCATATGAATTTTAGAATTGGTTGTCAATTTCTGTAAAGAAGTCCCCCAGTGTTCTGATAGGATTGCATCGCGTCTGTAGATCAATTTGCAGATATTGCCATTTTAACAATGTTAAGTCTTCCAATCCATGAACATGGAGAGTTTTTTCATTTATTAGATCTTCTTTAATTTTTTCAGCAGTTTTTTGCTTTTTCAGAGTATAACTTTTATATGTTTGTTAAATTTATTCCTGTTTTATTCTTTTTGATGCTTTTGTAAATGGAATTGTTTTCTTGTGTTCATTTTTGCTTTGCTCATTTCTAGTGTATAGACACACAACTGGTTTTTGTTGTTGTATCCTGTACCTTGGATACAATAATCTTGAATCCTGTGACCTTGCAGAACTTGTGTATTAGTTCTAGTAGGTTTTCAAGTGGATTTCTTAGGACTTCCTGTGTACAAGCTCATGTCATCTGCAAATAGAGATAGTTTTAGTTCTTCTTTTCCAGTTTTGATGCCTTTTATTTCATTTTCTTGGTTAAGGTTAGGCTTACCCTAAAAGAATGAATTTCTGATTGAGATCTTTTAGACCAAGCACTGGACTGCTGAGAGCTTTTTGTAGGAGGTGGGGGACATCCCCCGAAGTGTAATTTGTAGGAGACAGCTTATGCCATTCTTCTGTGAATCCATGAGAGAGGCCCAGAGAAGGCCTGCTGTGAAACCTGGTATGATTTCTATCACTCTGGGTGCTCCAACTACATTTATTCAGTGCACAATAATGCTCTTCTAGAATTTTATGAAAAATTTTAAACATACAGAATAGTTGAAAGAATAGTATAGTGAACACAATATTCTTACCACCTAGCTCCATAGTTAACATGTCATATTTGCTTTCCTACGTCTATCTAACCAACTGTCTTATTTCTTAGGTGTATTTCATAAGTTAGAGACACCACACACTTATTTCATAAGTTAGACACCCCCTGCACACTTCAGCATAAGTATTGTTAATAGAGCTTAATATTTGTTTACATTTTTAAAAAGTGAAATTTACATAGAGTGAAATGCATAAACATAAGCATACCATTTGGTGAGTGTTGACTAATGTACACACTAGTGTAATCCAAACCTCTCTTAAATTTTGGAGCAGTATCACCCAAGAAAGTTCTTTTATTTCCCTTCCCAGGCAGTTATCATCCCCTACCTGCAACCACCCTTCTGATTCTTTTAAACCATAGCTTAGTCTCACCCATCTAGGACTTAATATAAATAGAACAGTATGTACTCTTTTGTGTAAGGCTTCTTTCACTCAGCATTTTGAGATTCATCCATGTTGTTGCATGAATTAGTAATTTGTTCCTTTTGATGCCGTTGTGTGACCATTTGTTTTTTTATTTTCTTCTTGATAGCTATCTGGGTTATTTTCATTTTTAAGTTGCTGTGAATAAAGGTGCTCTGGCATTGAACGTAAGTCTTTCTGTGGATATATGCTTGCCTTTCTCTTGAAGGAATACCTAGGAGGGGAATTGCTGGTTTGTTGTGTATTTAGTTATATGAGAAACTACCAGTGTTTTTTTCCAAAGTTGTTCTACTGTTTTACATTCTTACCAAAAACAAGGGTCTGATTACTCCACATCCTTGCCAAAATTTGGTGTTGTCCATTTAAAAAATTTCACCCATTCTGGTTTACGTGTGGATGCCTTAATTTGCATTTCTCTGAAGATGAATGATAGTGAGTACTTTTTCCACATACTCATTGGCTGTTTGTATCTCTTCCTTTGTAAAGTGTCTGTTCCAGTCTTTTACATGTTTTTGAAATTGGAGTATTTGCCTTTTTATTAGGGAGTTGTAGAAATTCTTTAAATAAGCTAAATACCAGTTCCATGTCAGATACATGTATTTTGAATGTTTTCTGCCAGAGGTATGGCTTGTCTCTTCATTTTTATTAATAATGTCCTTGATGACTAGAAGTTTTTGGTTGTGATGAATTCTAATCTCAGGTTTTTTTTCTTTGATAGTTGTTGCTTTCTATGTCCTGTCTATGAAATCTTTTCCTATCCTCAAGTCTTGAAGATGTTCTTCTGTGTTTTCTTTTAGGACCTTCATAGTATTACCCTTCATGTTTCAAATTATTTTTTGTATATATTGTGAAGAAGTTATTGAGATTTTCTCTTCCCTTATAGATATGTAGTTATTCGGTCTCAGAAAATCTTCAATACTTTCTTTGAATCACCTCATTTCATAACCAGACCTTATTGACATTTACTTTTTGCTTGTTTTTACCAACCCAGACTTTCACCTTTGTGTTGTCTTCTGGTGTGTCCTAAACTTCCATTTGGAAGTTTGAAGAAGTAGAAAGGAAGAACTATGAGTCCACAAGTGGTCGCTCTGCCTCAGTCAGCCCCTCTGGAGTCTTCTGTGTGCTGTAGGATCAGAAGTTCTAAAGAGCAGTAGTAAGGATGCAGTTAGTTCACTGAAGGAGAAACTACGTTTGCAACCAAAGGTTTAGTTCAACCCTGGAAAACCAGTCGATAGAAAAACTTTCAACATTCATGTATTTTACTCTCTCTTAAAGCCGAAGAGTTCTTTTTTGGTTCAGACTATCTTCTTCCATCAAATAGCTGTCAGACAACCAGAATTCAAAATGATAATAATATTTGACATTTTGGGGTTTGTGAGGAAGATTGTCCCTGAGCTAACATCCGTGCCCATCTTCCTCTACTTTGTATATGGGATGCCACAACAGCATGGCTTGATGAGCAGTGTGTAGGTCCACCCTAGGATCCGAACCAGCGAATCCCAGACCACCAAAGTGGAGATCACAAACTTAACCACTACGCCACTGGGCTGGCCCCTCTCATGTCTTTTTATCACTGAATAATATTCCATCATGGATGTACCACAGTTTGTATATCCATTCACCTATTGAAGTGAACTCAGCATCAGCCCCACTTTTGTAAAGCATAAACATGGATTTTTTTGTTTTTTTTTTAAGAAATCAGCAATTAGGAGGTGAATCAGTTCCCTCTGCAAGGGAAAGGAGTGAGGAGTACAGCAATTCTCTTCAAATCTGAAGAGTTTGAATGGGCCATATATAAACAGAAGGGTTTTGACTGAGAATCGTTCTCATGTCCCTCTAGAAAGGATGCTGTGGGCAAGAGTGTCTCGGGAATCTGAATAAACAGGGCCGTGTGCATTGCGAGAAGCCCAGAGTGCTATAGCTTTCAATAAACTGCCTCTCTGTCCATTTTCCAGTGTGCCAGGAAGCTGTGTGGGAAGCCTTCCGGACTTTTTGGGATCGACTTCCTGGGCGTGAAGAATATCGTTACTGGATGAATTTGTGTGAGGATGGAGTCACAACGATACTTGAAATGGCCACAAATTTTAGCGAGTCTGTGGAACATAGGAGCCTCATTATGAAGGTAAGTGTGGTCCCAAGGGAAGGAGCCGCTGCGCTGCTGTAGGAGTGCGTGTACACGGCCAAGGCCTAAAGCAGGGGGAAGCAAATGCGCAGCCCCTGCAGTGGCTCGCTCTTGTTGCATTAGGCTGTCTGAGTGAGCTGCTGGGCGCGCCTCTCTGTAGCCCTGGCTCGGACATGACAGCAAACGTCTTTAACCCAGGAGGAGGCTCGGGCTTGTTAACAAACATAAATGTTTGGAAGTAATACTCAGCACAGATTTAGGCTAAGAATATTAATCTGTGAGAGTCAAACATTCTTGCAAAGTTTTGTATATTATTAATTCAGAGTGGATGCCAATGACTCTAATTAAGATAGAGGATATAGTTCATTGAATAAACGTTTGATAAAGTATAAATATGATTCTAATTAATCAGTTTGCTTACTTGTTTCCTACTTAGTTTATTCTTAGCAAAGGATTAATAAGCATACATATAGATAAACTACCTGCCCACCTTTCCCTTTTCATGTCGCACGCATGTATTCATGAGAACAAAATGAAACCGTTCAGATATTTGCGGTAAACTGCTCATGCTGTCTGATATGCCCTGTATCCTTGTGCTTCTGTTCCAGTCCTACATGTCCTCAGCTGGTGAGGAGTCAACTCCAGCCTAGCAGATTTAGCTCCCATAATTCTTTCTTCATTCCTTAGTGTCCTATGTCTTACCTTTTGTTATCATTAGTTGTATATGTGACTAATTCCTTTACTAAACTGTGAGCAAGGATTATGTCTTTGTTTGTTCATTTTTGCATTTTCATGATAAAGTAAATATGCAGTAGATATGTGTTGAAATAAAAGTACATACACAATTGCTGCAATGTCTTTTTCCTATCTATTGCAATTTATAGACTTTATATATATTATTTTAAAGACTGGTTCTAAGTATGATATACTTTAGAGAGACTGAGGAAAGAATTATTGACTGAATAACTCTGAGCTGTTTTTGTTTGGGTCTAATAAAAGTAGATTAGAACATCTTAAAGTAATACAATATATTATCCTATTCCTTCTACTTTTAAAATTTTACTTCTAGTAGAGGCATACTATTAATTTCTTTTAACTTTTGGTTCTACAAAGGGACTTGCCTCATTAAATGGAGGCAAGTTGGGGAGAGAAGGATGGTCTGATAAACATGAGTGGACCCAAGACAAATTTTGCAGGGTTATAAACATTTTAATGGTGTACAGGGTTTTGTGTATTTTGAAATGAACTGAACTTTTAATTATGGTACCTCATGCTTTAAGCCAAGGTATTACATTTTTTTATTTTGTCACACTTTTAACTGCTCAGTATTAATACTTATTAGAATAGTTACCAGTTATTCAGTATGTACCATGTACCAGGCTATGTATTAAGTCCATTAAAAACATTTTACCTAATAAACAGCAACACTACAGGGAGGTAGTAATGTCCCCAATTTATAGATAAGGACACTAAGCATCAGGGTTATTAAATTCCTTATCCTGGATCACAAAACCAGATGGGCTGGAGCTTACGTTCAAACCCACTTCTCTTCCAAAATTTATGATCTCTCCCCTATGCCATTGGGTCTCCCTTCTCAATCATTAACAGTTTTTCAAATTGCAGTGGCTAATATGGGATAGCTATTCAATGAAAAAAAACGCACACATATCTATACGTGCACACAAATATACATATTTATATTTATATTAGCATTGTCAGTCTCAGTTGTGTCTGTGATATAGGATCAACTTATATAGCAGCAAATGTATATGATGTAGAGTTAGCGTTACCATAACAACGACCTCTCGTGATGTTACATTGGAAGGTGTCTCTTGCAAGCGGAAGTTTTAGTAAGCTAAGATTTGAAGGCATAGGAAATACACTTTCAATGATTATTTAGTAGAACATGCAGACAAAGCGGGTGATGTGTAGCCTGGATTGAGTCTTAAATACAAGGACAAGTTAGCTAAATGAGGAGGAGTTGAGGATGGACGTTCTCGGCAGAGGGGACAGCAAGAGCCAAGTGTTTGTAGGGAATGGCTTGGGCTGATAGCACAGGAGCGTAGACTAGAAGTGACGGGAGATCAGACTGGAAAAGTGAGGAACTTAAGTTTGGATTTAACTCTGTAGCTGACAGATTGTACGTGGATGAGTCACAGGAGCTGCTTGGATAGTTTTGGATTTTAGTAAGATCATGATGGTTTCTGTAGACCATAGGATGGATCAGAGGGGCCAAGACTAGAGCAGAGAGACAGGCGCTGCTCCAAGCCGAGGAGGAGGGTCCTAACTAGACCATGAGATGGAGAAAGGGAGCATGAGGAATGTAAGTAGGAAAACAGATCAGTGGGACTCTGTGATGGATGAGATAGGAGTGGGATTGGATGGAGGAATGGCTCAGGAAGTCTCTCAGTTTCTAGCTTGATGACTAAGATCGAGAGCTCAGGCAGGGAAGCAGCTTGTAAATGTTGCAGAGGAGAATGAGTTCACTCTTGAATGTATTATTGTGAGCCATCTGTGAAATGTGAGTTATTGCTTGATGTTTAGGTCTGAAGCGAAGGAGGATGGTCTCGGTTATAAAGATAGCTATAGGAGTCATCAGCCGTGAGGGAGTAATTGACCGTAGGAGTGGCTGCGATTGTTCCAGGGGAGTCTGTAGAGTAGGAAGATCAGTGAGTTATTTATAAACATCGTGAGAGTTATGTAGAGTAATGGTCTCCATTTTACAGATGAGGAAATCGAGGCCTGGCACCAGAGAGATTTTGGGATTTGCCTCCATAGCTAAGCAAAAGAAAACGGGACTTGAAACTAGGTCTTCTGATTCCAAGTTTGTGTTCTTTTTCTCATAACTGGTCTCAAAATAAAACCACTAATTTAGAGGAGACTTGGGGACAATTTGCTTTGGAATGCCCCAGCGGAATAATCCAATTATTGATACAACTTATCTTTTAAATGTCTGAATTCTGGAGAAACAGACTTAGCAGTTATTTTGTCGAGTGCTTATGTTATTCTAGGATGAGAGATTCTATAAATACGTTAGATCACAAAATACATTGATTCTACGTCCTTAGAAGGTTAATGTAAAACTCAACTGATCTCTATCTTGTAGACCTTTTTTGGAATGACTAGCAGGTAAAGTCTGCTCATCTGTGCCTGTTAGAGAGAGCACAGGAAGTTTTGGGTACACAGAGACTGAGCGTTGGGTGTTCCCACAGTCACAAAACAAACTCGGCATTGTTAGTACCTTGCTTTAACTATTGGTCTAACCAGAGCGAATAACAGCGTACATTCTGTAATGTTAGGGCATTAGTGTTCTCTGTTAATAAGTTTTATTTACTGCTGAATAACTGTCACTGAGTCACACAGTCATTTTTATGTCTTTGTTTTCCTTAGAAACTGACGTACACAAAGGAACCTGTAAGCAGGTGAGTGTCTTTTTCCCCCTGAGTTCATGTTTGGCAACAGAGATGTGTCATACCTACTCCAAGACTCACCCCAAGTTTAATGGTCCCTTTCTGTTTTCCTGCCAGTTCCTGCAATGACCAGGCCTGTGGCTAAGTGCCAAATGCTCTTCCTGGTCTTGAGGCCACTAGCCTTTCAAGACCACCACCACAGCCACTGTGCTTGTTTACTGTCTGACCTTAGCAGCAGACAGGCTTGTCCTCTCTCTTGGGTGAGAAAATAGATTTCTGGAAATGGAATGTGGGATGATCTGTTGCTGAGGCTTATGGGCTAATAGTAAAATTGTTGTGAATGGTACACCATAGTGGAGGGTAGTTTATTAAATGATGGGTGGTGGTGCAGGTCACTTTATTGAGTAGTGATGGTTATGATCTTGAAACAGGAATAGCACAACCTTGATGGGTCTTCCAGATTATGATGAGAGTTAAGGTCGTTTCTGGCTCCTGAGCAGTAGCAATAAAAAGCAGATCATGGAAGGTGAGGAATTTTGAGCCTGTAGGGGCTAAAGATTTCCAGTTCTGTCCATACTCAGAATTTCTAGATTATCCCAGCATGGGAGTGTTTGTTTAGAAAAGCACATTTAGGCATACCATCAAGTCAGAGTCCAAAATTTTGCCTCAAATTAGAGGAAAGGACAGATTGAAGAACCTAGTAGGTGAGTCGGTGTCCAAAAACCAGCCTGCGCAGCAGAGTCCAGACAAACCATAGCTGGAGTGCACATGTGGGTGGAGCAGGATGTCTGTAAGTTTCACGTCAAACACGAGTCGACAGGAGGGAAGTGAGCTCCGTGTGGTCTCCTTGTTCACAGAGCTAACATGACCATGAGTCCCTGCTGCGGCCTGGGATTGAGCACTACTTAGATGTGGGGCCATGTGGTTTCTCGGGTGTGGGCTCTTCACCACTGAGGGGCAGAGCTCGGAGCTTCCTTGTGATGGCCATTGCAACACACAGGCAGTGGACTAAATGCTCTGGCGAGTCCCAGCAGCCCCAGTAATCGTCACGATTGTCCCTGATGAAAATGACAGCACATTTTACACATCTTATACAATTAAGAAGTATATAAATACTGTAATACTTAATCTGGAAGAAGCTCTGAAGTCTGCTTGTGGAAGTGGAAAGGTGGTAGCTTGTGAATTGCGGTGAAGTGGTGGAAGGAGGGTTATGTGAAATAGGATGGGAAGTTGTAACACAGTATGAGGATGAGTGTGGCTCGTAACACTGGGGCAGCTGGAAGAGGTTTGAGGGGTAGTATGTGTGTGTTCTGTGTATTCCTATGTGGTTCTCTTCAACTGGGTGCGATTTTCTGCATTCACCTAGTGTTTCTTGCAACAAAATTGCATGTAAGTAAAGGAAAAATTTGCGTTATGCTCACAAATATATATTAATCACATTGGAACAAATTCAGAAAGAGGCATCATAGCAGAATTGACTGTATCATATATTTTTATCGATAAGGCACTGTCTGTATTAGCTATAATTTGTTGTTAGTGCTGTCCCATGGATTCCGACTCCTAGTGACCCTGTGGACAGCTGAGTGGGACCTGCCCGGTCTTTTTGCGCCATCCTCTCACCTTCCAGTGCTATATCAGACAATGCTCTGCTGCTGTTCACAGGGTTTTCATAGTCAGTTTTTTGGAAGTGGGTGGCCAGGTCCTTCTTCCTAGTCTGTCTGAGTCTGGAAGCTCCACTGAAACCTGTCCACCATGGGTGACCCTGCTGGTATTTGAAATCCTGGTGGCATAGCTTTCAGCATCACAGCAACACGCAGCTGCCACAGTGTGACAACTGACAGACAGGTGGTGAGGTTCCCTGCCTGGCATATGAACCTGGGCCACAGAGATCACTGCCAGATAGAAACTGCTAGACCTACCATCAGGGCTCCTAGGTATAATAGGGGATTCAAAATATTATTCACTATTCTTAGAATTAGGCCTGTATAAAAACTACAATATGTATGAGCTAAAATATAAGTGAATTTTGAGAATTTTATAGTTTGTATCCTTCCTATGAAACGAGAGCAGAACAGGTTGGGGTGGGGCAAAAATTGTCACCTGTGGTAGTTGCTGAAAGGGGGTGACCTGGGGTCATATACCACTAGTGGAATCATGGGAATGGCCTAAGGATTCCCTCAGCCCCTCTTTCTCCAGCTTGAGTACTGTGGTGATCCATTAAAACCCTTAATTTGCCCATCACTTTTCTGTATTCAAATTTATTTTTATGATTTTTTGAGATTACTCTTGTATTCTCTCTGTGTTAAGAGATTCTTGCATTGATTTTCTATTGTTGCTGTAATAAATTACCCATATAAAAACTTGGGTAGCTTGAAACACGTCAAATTTATCTTAGAGTTCTGTGGTTCAGAAGTCTGACATGGGTCTCAGGGTGTTGCTGGGTCTGCGTTTTTTTCTGGAGTGTCTAGGGGAGAATCTGTTTTCTTGCCTTTTCCAGCTTCTAGAGGTTGCTGCCTGCCGCAGTTCTTTTCTCTAATGTAAATTGCTCCTTCTGTGTGAACTCTCACCCATCTGCTGACGTGCAGTTTGCACCAAATACTTTGCTGTATATTGTTTACAGCTTCCCCTACTATCTGCCAAATCTCTTTAAAAAAAGTGTTTTCTGCCTTACAACCCCACATCACATCTTACCTCATAAATCTCTGCCTGTCGTTTCTCTTTCTCCTGTCTTCAACTTGTCCCATTGCTAATTCCTTCCTATTAGCATGTCCACCTTCTCAAGTCTCTCCATGTTTCCTATTTTACAAAAGGCC